>NC_068412.1:12355748-12655748 GCF_023724105.1 Carassius gibelio | reverse complement strand
CAGTACAGACACTGCTTCTATTGTGTACCTCATATTTTTCACAGACTGAAATAATAGTTTCCCACTTGTAATTCTGGCATTGCTGTGTCGTTTAAATATGAACGTTCCAAATTACCATGCAAATAGAATCACAAACAACAAAGACACAGTAGTGGAGTAGTGGAGAACATTTCTCTATATTTAAATTGAGAATCATTGAACACAGAAAGTATTGTACACAAAAGTCTTATTTCATGTAAAATAAATGCCCGAGGGTTTAGCAAGATCACTGTAAAATAATGTGTGAAAATGAATTAGGACAGACATATAAATGTTAAGGTTTGTTTTTAACTACTAGGCTTTTTTAACCACAACATTAATAATAATAATAATAATTAGCTAGTTTTATTTAAAATGGGAAACATATAATTTTAGGTAACACTTTAGGGACCAATTCTTAATGTTAACTAGTTTCTTATTAGCATGCCTATTAACATAATGGCTGTTTATTAGTACTTATAACAATAATTGCACATTCATGTTCATTCAATACATACAATCTTTCTGATGTGAATCAAACACACCATATGATTTGCAGGTGGTTTATAGAGCATTTGATTAGACAAACTTTTGTGTAGTGCAGGATGAGTCATTACTTTTTTTCCCCCCAGAAGAGAAAGACATGTATCTGCTAAAGTTTATTTTGTCAACCATATGCTAATGTAGGAGTAGCATATAGATGGGTTCAAACTAATAGACACTGACTAAAAGCCTCAAAACTCAAGAGAACTGACAGAAATCAATCAGACTGTGAACACTTGTGTTTGTGTCTGTGGGAGGAAGAGAGGGAGAAAGAGAGTGACATTTGGAGAAATGAAACCAAACAAAGTTTTGTTTCAGACTATTTCAGTCTACCCTGCATTTTTCTTTCTCTCTCCACTTCCTTTTTCTTTGGAATCAACAGTTCTTCTGTGAGGGACCTCAAGACACACACACACACACACACACATGGAAATACACTCAGGAACTTAGTTCATTTTGAGGCGGGTGCACACTGTAGGAACACTGCCAAGACGTCGCTATCTTAGACAACATCCGCAGATCGTAAAAGATTTCTTTGTCAGAAAGTCTTTGTTTGCTTGGTGTGACTTCCTCACATATTAATTGCCTTTGTGGTGAAGCTTCTGATGCAGCTCAGACAGTATCAGAAATGCTAAATCTTTTGCAGTTGGGCCTTATGACCTTTTCAAATGGTTTTGCTGCAAGTATGCGGAGCAGGTCGGTTATTATGTGCATTGTTAAGCTTGTTTTCACTTTGTTTTCATATTTGTGTATTTAGTGTGATTTTGGCCTTTTGAATTTACACTGTGACATGAAAAAAACTGAAATTTTACATTTTAATTACCATAATTAATCACAGTCATTAATCATGATTATTTTTATAAAAAAAACGAATCACCAGTCAAAATGTATTAATTGTGACAGACCCATGAGAATGTGACAGACTAGTGATGCACAATGACTATATTAAAATGACAGTACAAGTATACAATTCTCCTGCAGATTCCCTAATAATAAACTTAATTTATTTAGCAGGAAAATTAGTAATTGCAGCTACATTAAACAGTATTGCATTTATTTTGTTTATATTAAGATTATTATTGCATGATCAAGACATTAACACTAGAGAATTATATGAATTAATAAACTGAAATACTGCTTAAAAAAATTATACTGCTGAAGCCACTGGTATTTTGAAGGTTTTTCAACATAATGTTACAGTGGTCAGGTGGTATAAGTTGGATTTATGAGATTTACAATGACACAGACATTTTACATGTCAGAATCTCATAATAACAATAATTCTGACATGGCATGAATGCACCTTATGTGTCACCAAGTATAAATGTGCATTGTGAAGTGTGACATAAAAGAATGCTGATGTCGCAAAGTCTGTCAAGGGTTTCTTTGGGGTCACATCATAGCATTATACAATCTGACAAGCAGCTGTCATTAAGGACAGCAAAAATCACATATCATACAGCCTTGACTAGCTGTCTAAGACTGCAGATCTCTCGTCATTTCCACATACACTTTTCAGTGACAGCATATGTTTGAGAAAGTGTGAGTGTTTTGTGAGGTGCTGGTGAAGCAGCATTACAGGCCTGCCAACACCTCCCACTGCTTTTGACCCCTCCAGGAGATGCAGCCATCCAGAAATGCCCATCTGTGCTTCTGCCTCCTCCAGCGAGATCTGTGTGTGTATGCACTTACACCTGGCGCAGATCCACACACATTTACAGTGTGAATACACTGCAGGACTGTTGGTGGTTTGCTGTTGCCGTCTCATTCCTGCATGCTTGTAGAGACAGTGCTAGCACACAGCTGTGGCCCAGCATGAAGAGAGACAGTGGTACCCATTACATGACATGTCACCTTTCGTTCAACCTTTAATCTCGAAGACTGCTGACTTACAGCATAAGCTCTACTCATAAGTCAATGTTTTTATTGATCCTGATGCCATATACGTTGTTTTGTGCACATGCAGCATGATTCTAAATATCAATGGACTGAAAGGATACAGAGTAGTACAAAAGTACTAGTACTTTGGGACCAAGTCGATTCTTTGGGACCAAGTCTTTTGGAACAAAGTACTTGGTCGATCTAGTACCAGCTGATAGATGGCTGCTGCTTTTAAACACTCCCATGTTTGGGTCAGCATCAATAGTTTCTGCTTACAATGTGTTTTTGCCGTGTTGAGCGTTGCAGCCAATCACAAACATGTCTGATTTTTGACTTTGTGATAGCAATGGACGAAAAAACCCTGAAATGTTAAAATATGTAATTACTAAGTATTCATTAGATTTTTTACCCAATGTTTACATAATTGAACAATAGTTTAAAGGGTTAGTTCACCCAAAAAAAATTAAATCCTGTCATTAATTACTAACCCTCATGTCGTTCCAAACCCTTAACACCTTCATTTCATTTGATCTGTACTGATGCTGACTTTGTAGCAGACTCTGTAGCAGGCCGTTCACATATCGTGCCTAAAAATGCATGGAAAACGCTAGATGCGCTGCTTTCTCCTTCTTTCCAAAGCGCTCGCGCAGTTGCGCCCCTGAGGCGTCTGCCGTTGCTAAGCGACCATGACATGCTCTCTCCATGAAGACGCGGAAATTTCAGCAAAGGATAAATGGATTTGCAGCACTAAAAATCACTTGCAGTAGCTCTGCTACTAAATTTATTTCAAAATGGCAATCCATATACAGCTATGATCAGCTGATCCTTCATCTTGGCTGAGTTTTCAACGTTGTTACGGGAAAGGATGAAGCTGATTGGTTAGTTGTTGTCACATGACCTGAGGTGCACTTGCGGCATTCTGTAATGTTGAGATGTTTTTAACTCAATGCGGTGTGGACGTGCCTGGAAAAAACGTTGCTTCCTTGAGCGCACAAAAGACGCAATATGTGAATGGCCCCTAAGTGTGGACTTCTAAGGGGGCCTTCATTTCCAAAACTGAACACATTATGTGTTATCCTGTCTGTGAAATCCAGGCTAAAGTCTCAAAATCTAATCTAAAGCTTTATTTTTAACCATTGATTTCACATTTATTACATATGATTTCAATCTTTGACATGGCCTTAGTCAGTATTAAAGATATAATGGTTATATTTTCAGAGAATGTTCTACATCTTTATAAAGGATTTTATGTGGAAATCACAAAAAAAGCTGGGTTTTCACAGGCAGAGTCAAATTTAAGAGATATCCCTTGAAAGGAAGAACAGAAGTAAAACCCACTATTCCACTTGGTGTGAATCATGTGAAAAATCTGTGTTATTTTGTTCCATCAGACATGGTGTGAACAGACCTTTAGGGTATAACAGAAATTGCCACTTTTCCTGTGCAAAGATTTTGTCGCCATCCCAAACTATAAGAACAGACACTGCGGTGGAAACCCTCCCTGCAGCTGACTGGGATGCCAATGACCAAACCACTCATAAATCATTCCAATTGGACTTTGCAGAGACAGGATCCACACATCTCCCCTTCCTCAGTCAGAATTCCAATGTCTGGCGCAAAAATATTAAGCACTGGCATCTCATAGGTGCGGTAGCTCTGGAAGAGAGCATTTAATAAAACATAACTAGCTTTGCCTTGTGTGTGCTCTAATACTCAGCACAAGATTTGTGATCGACTCTTCCTTCTTCTATACTGAGAGTGCTGGGCTATGAAATATGAATTCCTTTACTTCCCCCTTGTGGGAAATGATTTTGCTTCACAGGAGACCAGGATTGTTATTTTGATCCAAAATCGTATCTAAATTATGCATATTCCTATCTTGCCTAAGAAAAGCCATGTTAAAGTCACTTTCGCAGTTGTCAATTCACAGAGTAAGCGGGTGTTATTTGTACCCAACATTTTATGTTGTACCAAACATAAAACAATTCAAGTTGTTTTATGAAAGCCTGTTTCTGCCTCAGAGTTTAAAATAGATAAATAAATACATAAATACAATGGTAACTGTGCCTTTTTTTCATGCGATTGTGACTTTATAATATAGGTAAGTTTAGTAAGTTTACATGCACTAATTTTGGTTAATGCAAAATAATTCTGTCTGATTACAGATTCTAAAAGTTTTAATTATATAAACCCTACATTTTGCAACCTGATTCATATTTTTGTTTACATTTGCATTTATGTATTTCAAACAAACCTGCATGTAATAAAACTATGGATGTAAATAAAAAAAAGTTTTATTTTCCTATTCATTGAATCCCACCCATTTCAGTCCTAATGTATTATTTGGATGCATATACAGTAAATGTTGCTAATGTGACTTTATATCTCATATTTGCAACTTAGGGCCAGTTTTACTAAGCAGGGCAAATTAGCGTGAGAGAGCAGTTCCAAAACAGTGCAGACGGTTGTGGAAATATCTGCTGTGATTTACTAACAAAGCATAAGTTAAAGAACACAATGCAGAATCTTATTTACATATCGACCAACTTAATAACCTACCAAGCACAGCGCAAATTAGCATAGTCGCAAATTAAAGAAGCCACAGTACGTTGAAAAGGATTGAAGGGTTGCAAGAAGTTTAGTTAGACCTGGTATTGCTTGACTCCTAGTTGAGGGTTCCAAGTCATCGTTTATTTCCTGTAGCAAATTAAAAATAACATGGCTTGGCAAACGATATGTTCGGATAATGTGTTGTACTGGCATTCCTAATAAATTAATAAGTTTGGAAAAAATCCTCTCTCTTCTACCACACGCTCTGTTCTCTGTGGAAGCAACAATAATTACAGCCATTCCAAGCACAAAATAGGTCAAGACATGCTTTTTTGGGGGCGCTAAATAATAACCCAAAACCCCACCAGTAATTTGATGAGCGCAAAAATCTGTAAATTGCGATGCGCGATTCCTTTGCTTCTGAAATGAAACTCCTACAAATGCTATTCAAAAAGGCCATGGCGTAAAAATAACTAGGGCTGGGTAAAAAATGATTTTTCGATTAATCCTTTTTTTTAATTTGGTTGATTCAAAATCGATTCTCAATGGCCACAAATGTTTTTTTTTTTTTTTTCATATTTATTTCCTCAAAAATTGAACACAAGATTAACGTTAATCTAATTACTAGTCTGCTCCACTAGATGTCACCTTCTTATTTGCCTTGCGAGATGTTACCAAGGAGCGAGAGGCGAACCTGTCATTCATTCAGTGCCTAAAATGGCAGTTTCAGGTGCTTTGTCGACATGATGCCACCTTCACATAAAAAGTCAGGAGTATGGAAGCATTTTAGATTTTGCAAGCAAGATGACGACAATAGTGTTGTGGACAAGAACAACGTTATTTGCGTGATTTGTAATGCAGAGGTGAAATGCTGTAGTAATACTACAAATCTGAATGTATTCATCATGTATGAATTTCTTTCTTCTGTTGAACACAAAAGTTGACTTCCATAATATTGAAAAAAAAAAGTCATTTTTAGACCAGAAACAGTTTGGTTCCACATATTCTTCAAAAAATCTTCTCTTTTTTTTTTTTGTTCAGCAGAAGAAAAAAATAATTATACATGATGAATAATACATACATAAATGGTGACATAATATTTTATTTCTGGGTGAACTATCACCAATAAGCCTTGTAGTTGTCCTACATTGTTCATAGGCTTGTAGCCTCGATGTTACAGCAAATTTTGTAAAATTGTATAATTATTTTAACTTAAAAATGAAATAACTTGATCCTGTTTGATCAAGGAATGCGACTGGTTCTGACTTTTTTCAGCATGCATTTTTCATCTTGCATCAAAAAAAAAAAAAATCTATTTATTTAACATAATTGTATGCATTTGAAAATTAGAGATGGGTTCTGTTTTAATGTACCCAAGTGTACCTAAAATGAAAGTGTTTAATATACAGGTTTGTTTCTCTTAATTTATTTTTATTTATTGCCCACTTGTAAACTTATGTTCACTGTTATTTTTTTATTAATATAGTATTTGTATTAAATCTATATGCATCGAGTCGAATCGATAATCAAAATCGAAAATCGAATCGATTTTTAAGCTTGTGAATCGGAATTGAATCGATCTGGAACATCTGAATCAATACCCAGCCCTAAAAATAAGTGTGTCCACACCTTTTCAGCACTTATTCGTCACTGCGCGTCTAGTGAATCATGACTGTACTAATTTAACTCCCAAAGATGGTTTGCGCTGGCGCAAGCTGTTAGTAAAAACTAGCCCTTCAAATTTTACAATAGTAACTTTCATTTCTATGAATTCAAGTTGCAATTTATTAAAAGTGTGATTTAAATTTTCAGCATTATAAATGTGTATTCTCAAAGTTAATATATTTTATTTTGTAGCTTGAGGCAGAAACTGACTTTCATATCGTTCATAGATATGTGTGTACATGCATGCCATTCTTGGACTTGAGCCTTGCATAATGTTTTTCTATTAAAACTGATGCCACCATTCATCTTGAGCTGCGTTGCCACGGCAGCAGGGGAGAGTGGTCAGAGCAGACCACATCAGCATCAGTGATAGGAACAACGGCTGCTTCTGGCTCTCAGAACAGCATCCCTCGGACATACAATACTTCAGCTCAAAAGTTTTACTGTTGACACTTGCACGCGCCTTCCAGTCCTTTTCATGAATACCCTTGAGGAGAAGACAAATTACCCGTCTGAGAGCACTTTCCTGCTGACTCTAAAAAAAAGAGGAGAATATTTACTTAGTGTCAGTGACGTGATTCTTTTTCTTATGTTACAGGGGGAGGGAATCGTCCACGCATGTCCCGGCTAAGCGTTTTATAGGACACACAGTTTGGTAAGCTGTCTCTGTTGTATGTGTTGGTCTACATATGTTCTGTTTAACTGTGGTAAACAATTGTGTTATGGCTTAGTGTTGTATTGCAATATGCGATTCAATAAATCACAGTGCAACATTGAAATATAATAATGGGATTGTGATTGAAACTGAACTGAACAGAAGAGAGACCCTCAGCATATCAGTGTGAGCGAGTAAATCTGTTGGATAAGTTTCATGCGGCTCACTTCACTGATGTCCACTACAGTGCCTCAGAGAAGTAAAATATCGATTTAAGGATCCAAAGACAGAGTTTTTAAACCCAGGGTCCATGGAGGTCCTGCAGGGGTTCTGTAGAGAGATATATACATCTCTTTTCTTTTTTTTTGAAACCTCCAATTATTTTATATTATGTCCTATTTCTAAATGTGGAACATTTTGTGCTTTATAAGCATTATATAACAATAATATTCACTAGCATTGCTGAGAGTCTGGATGAGGGCATCACTAGGTCAGTAAAGTAAATCATAAAGGACTGTTGATGTACTGTCACAAGAAAAATAATTTGGTACATTTTTCAGACATAACATCACAAGTCCATAAAATAAATAAATAATAATAATTATGTGTGTGTGTGTGTCTATATATATATATATATATATATATATATATATATATAGACACACACACACACACACACATAATTTATATATATATATATATATATATATATATATATATATATTAAGGCTGCACGATGTTTCATTTAAGCATCGATATCGCGATGTACGAATCCACGATAGTCACATCGCAGGATGTGCGATGTAGGGTGTCGTAGTTGATCCGTTATTCATTAACTGTACGGGCCAGCTGCTCCCCAGCCCTTGATGAATGTGATTCGTGGATTAATTGTTCAGCTTAACCATCATAGAGTGAAAGTTTATCATTGACGGGACTGAAAACCACATGCAAGTTTAACAGGGCAGAGAGAGAGGGAGCGTGAAAGAGAGAGAGAGAGAGAGAGAGCGCGCGAGAGAGACATAGAAAGAGAGAGTGCGCGCGAGAGAGACAGAGAGAGAGCACACGCGAGAGAGACAGGGAGAGGGAGCGCGCGCGAGAGAGACAGACAGAGAGTACATTAGAAGTACCATCAATGTTTATAGAAATGTATATGGATTTATTTTGCATGTAATTTTTTTTTCTTATGAATATATATGTATTTTTGTTTTGTTTGTTTCTATTCTGCTATGTACAATGTTTTGGCAATATGTAGCTACCTTTGTATGTCATGCCAATAAAGCAATATGAATTGAATTGAGAGAGAAAGAGAGAGAGCGAGCCATTTTCAAACAACACGAGCGCTGTCTTGCTCTCTCTCCCTCGCGCATATTAATCAATTGACACGATGGTGTCGATGTTTAAATCATTTAAAATGAGAATGTAAGTGTGCTCACCCCATTTTTGTTTGTAAGAAAAAATATTGCAATATATATCGCAGAAAAATAAAATATTGCAATGTCATTTTTTCCCAATATCGTGCAGCCCTAATATATATGTATGTATATATATATATATATATATATATATATATATATATATATATATATATATATATATATATATATATTAGTGGTGGGCTGTTATCGGCGTTAACGTGCTGCGTTAACGCGAGACTCTTATCGGGCGATAAAAACAATATCTATTAATCTATTCTCAAACTTGGGTTGGGAGCTGGGTCAAGGCAAGCTATGATGACTTTCACCTTGATATTTTATATAACCGACTGGCTGAGGCCAGCCTAAAAAGATGCTCAGGACAGTTGACGGGCCACTGCTGTGCATCGTCATGAAAGCTTATCTTTTTCACGTGTTTTAAGCCATACTGCTTATCGATTTAAACATTAAAGCATCCAAACACAAGACGCGGAAAAGCTGAACAGAGCTGGTGACTAGCGCTGTGTTAGAGCGGAGAGAGAGAGCCGCGTATCACGGACAGCGACACTGAACCGAGCTCTCTTCTGCGAAGTTCACCTCGAAGTTCCTCCTGCACCCGAACAAACAAATACCAATCGCAGTTTGAACAAACAAAAAGATGTGAAAGAGCCCAATTTCAATACTTGCGGTGTTCTGGTATTCAGGGCTCATGCAGAGAAGTCTCAAAACACTTGAACATCGAATTTGCTTATTTTTGCTCTTGTGCCGACAAATACATACAAAATATGTCAAAATATCCACCTTGGAAATTATGCTCGAAAAAACTGTCAGTTATTTCTTCAGTGAAAGTAAACAGTTGAGGAAAAAAAATGGAATGTGTAATATATTGGATGCGTTCATCGACTCTTAAAGTGACCGCGCCTAATTTAGCTGCTGGCTGCTGTAATGTTAATCCAAGAAAATGAAAATGAAAATCATTCACTGCTCTTGACTGAATTACTTTGTAGTTTTAACAGTCAAACCAAAATTTATTCAAACACCAGATATAATTTTTGATATATATAGCAAAACTGTAATAATGTGAGAAATGTTGAAGGTGTCTAAATAAATGTAGGTTTGATTGTATATTTCATTTTTACATTGAAGACTATCCAGTGCTATTTTACATTTAATTATTTGGTTTCTGTACCTTGAAACCTACAAACTTGAAAAAAAAATTAAACATTGGTGTGAAACAGGCGTAAGGTTGTTTGCACCTTGTGCAGTGTGGAATTAGTTTACAGCTTTTTCAAGCACTTTGTGATGCATTTTGGAAACAGGAGATGAGATTAATTCTAGATTAATTTCAAGATCACAGTGAGATTAATCTAGATTAAAAAAAAATAATCTATGCCCACCACTAATATATATATATATATATATATATATATATATATATATATATATATATATATATATATATACATTTTATGTGCTTTTTCCAATGCTCTCTGAAAAAAGTACACTTCCGTTCAAAAGTTGATGGTCTTTTTAAAAGAAGTCTCTTATGCTCACCAAGGCTGCATTTATTTAATCAAAAATTCAGTATAAACATTAATATTGTGAAATATGATTGATATTTAAAATAACTGTTTCCTATTTTAATATATAAAAAAAAATATTTATTCCTGTGTGACGAAGCAAAATTTTCAGCAGCCAGGTTAATCCTGCCTTCAGAGTCCTTCAGAAATGATTCTTATGTGCTTCTTGAGCTGATGCTCAAGAAACATGTTTCTTGATATTATGTCTTGATATTATTATCAATTTTAAAAACGGTTATGCTGATTTGTGGAAACTGTTCAACTTTGTTTAATTAAAGAATTAAAGTCCCAAATAATAAAGTGTATTTGAAATATAACTCTTTTTATAGTATTATAAATGTCTTGACTGTCACCTTTTATCATTTTAATGCGTCCTTGCTAAATAAAAGTATTCATTCCTTTCAAAAAACAATGACCTCAAATCTTTCAATATAATATACACTATTTAACGTCGTTACATTTTCACACACATGTTCATTCTGTTTGCTTCTGAGCGCTCACAACAGGTTTTGCAGCATTAGGTGAATAAGCGTTCTCATTCATGTGAGCTGAGTGAGTCAGCCCTGTTACCACTGCTGTGTCTGTCCAGGCTCAGAGCTGCTGCTCAGCAAAGGAGAATCCCAGCACAAACCCCCCCTCCTCCACCCTCTTAAACATGTCTCAACCATCTTTCAGCAGGCCAACTAGAGCATGACAGCAGCCTCTCAGCCTCACTCCCCTTAAACCCCCTCAGAACACTCTGCTCTTCTCTCCTTCGCTCTTTCTCTCTCTTTCTGTCTTCCCTCCATCAGACGACACAGTCGGGGGGCAAATGTGTCACATCTCATAGCTCAAGAGTTTCATTATTAGGCCCTTCCTAAAGATAGACACTCAAAATGTGGCTCTCCGTTTTCTCAGTTTAAGAAATGATGACAGACGCCATAAAGCCCAGAGTTTTGCTCCTGAAACACCTGGGTTTCTCTCTAATGTTTTTATGGCTCTTCATTAAGAGCAAAGCAAAGTTCCTAGAAAAGGCCAAACCTGTTAAATGCATTAGACTCCTGCCATGAGAGCTAATGAGAAGAAATTCTAGGCGAGGTATTGATATGCCTTTGTTTTATGTTAAAGTAACTGTCCTGCGGGGCTTAATGTAGCTTTCAAACCGAATTTTGTTGGCCGAATATCTTTTCATACTGTTACGTCATTAAACATGAACACAGTGACTTCTCCTTAGAGCATTGTATTTACAGTCTGAATTTGTTATATCCTTTCTTTCTTTTAGTTTTTCTCTTTTGTGCCAAAGTGATAAATAACAGTTCCATGCTGCATAAAGGTTTAATTTCGTCATCAAAGGCGACGACGAAAAATATTCGTTAACGAACAATGTTGGTAAGTGTGGCTTGACTAAAAGTAATGACTAAAACTATGTAAGACTCATATGACTAAAATTTGACCAAGGCTCTAAAGCATTTTCGTCTGAAGATAACGACTAAGACTAAATCAAAAATACCTGTCAAAATGAACACTGGCTGCATACAAAAGAATTTAAACTTTTTATAAGCATAAAATTTTAATTTTTTTATGTACTTTAAGCAATCAGATAAGGTTTATTCAGTCATGAACAACCTTGAAATAAACAAGGTCCAGGATTAATTTTCTTATGCATAAAATAAATAAACAAAAAAATAAAAGAATAATCCATTAAATGTAACACTCTTTATAATACAGTGACATAAACACACAACATTTAAGTTACAATACATTGCATTAGGGAATAGGGGTGTGCCGGTTTCAGAATTGGTCGTGAGTCAAATGTGACGGTTTATAACAGAACCGTCCGGGGATGGGGTTTGTTCTTGGAGATAGCGGGTTAACTCCGTGTCAGCGTGCGCTCTGATAGGTAAAGGGGCCATTGCCATTTGCGCATTAGCTCCCCCACTACCGGAGAAATTGGTATGTCTTCTGCTTGTTCGAAAATGAATATGAATAATTCTAAATGAATTATTTTGACAGGAGAAGACAACAAAGAATAGTTTACATATAGCGTGTTGTTTACGCGTGGTAAGACTCTCGCTCTCTCTCTCTTTGCATGTGTGAGAAACGGCGCTATCAGTTATAAAGTGACGGTGAGTCATGCGCCTTCACAAAGAGTTAACAGAGCAACAAACACAGGTGCGCTGTGCGTCCATTGAGATGAACTGAAAAGTTCAGATCGCTCGATGGAGAGAGAACTCTGAAGCTCAGATGCTGAAATTAATGCAAGCGTCATGTGCTTCAGTCTATGTAGTAAACAAACCTGCACGTCTCTGCCATTCATTAATTCACACAGAGACGTGCAGAACACGGATTTATATTTTAAACAACTTTTGCGGCTTAACATTTACAGATACTGGTCCATATGGAGATTTGATTATTTTATGCTAACTTTGGCAAATTCCATGACTGTCCATATTAAAATGCAACTTTCATTTTCATGACTGGATTTCGAGATTCCGTCCTCGTTTTCTGCTTCGCGGAAATCATAGAGCAAATTTCAAAGCCGCACCCGCCCGCCATCCGCTAATTATTTTGCGGTCTATGGCGATGCAATGCTTTGCTGATGCGAGCCGCAAAAAAAAAGCCATTGTCTGTTCTAGAAAGGATGCAGCAAATATATTTAATGCTAATGTATGAGGCATAGGCCTACGCTGAGTTTCATTTATGATGAGATTCGCTCTAGTTCACAGTGCAGTGCAGTGCACAGTGCAGTGCAGTGCAGTGCATCTTATCATCCTATCTAAAAAATGAAAATAATTTTTGCTAAAAAATGTTTGTAAAAAAATATTTAATGACACGGTTTTGGCGGCTATAGACTTCTAATGACGGTGTTCAACTATAACCACCGGTCTCACGGTTATATATTAACCGTCAAACCCCTATTAAGGAATGGAATTCCTATTGAGGGAAAAGAAGAAAGGGTCCTAAATCTCTGTAATTGTCCAATGTTGCCTTTTAAGAGACATCAGTTTTTTTCTTCTTTTTTTTTTAATTATCATATATAATGTAATTTATTTCTGTGATGGCAAAGCTGAATTTTAAGTAGCTATCACTCCAGTCTTCAGTGTCACACGATACTTCAGAAATCATTTTAAAATGCTGATTTGGTTGCTGAGAAATATTTCTCATTATTATGGAGGTTGAAAACAGTTCCTGGCTAATTTTTTGGTGAAAACTGGGAAAAAATCATACTGACTTCAAGCTTTTGAATGGTAGTGTATGAGTCAGATGTAATGACAACCGTATCAGGATTAGTGTTTTTAATATAACATGTTTCATTTTATCTGTGAATAAGCAAACCCCGGAGGAATTGCAGGACTGTGTTTTTCTGTTGTGTGAAATGAGACACTCATTTGAAATTTAAGATCTTGCATGTCACTGCTTGTCACTTTTGAGCATTACTTTTTTATGTCATCAGATAGATCAATACCGATAAAAAGATGTGTGAGCTTTTATTCCAAAGCTTTGATGACAGGCAGGAGTTGTAAAAAGACTTTCATTTTCTATTTTGTTGACATCTGACAATCTTTTACTCATTTAGACATTTTCTGATAGTTATAAACAGCACAATGAGACAGCAGTCAGACTTCCTTTATGTTTCACTTCTCTATTTTATAAAAAGAAAGCGCACTCAGGCATTTGAGCAGACATAAGCACACATGTTGGTTTCACCCTCCTGGTGAAAACATAGATGCAATGGAATGCATGTATACTGTGTGTGTGTGTGTGTGTGTGTGTGTGTGTGTGTGTGTGTTTATGATATCTGGTTGCACAGGAGCTATAACCCCCAATAACTGAAACTGGCAAGTATCCCCCCCCACCCCCCCAATATTTATACCATGCTTAATGGAAACCTCAAATCAGACTATTAATTAATTATTTAAACCAGACCTTTGGCACTTTTATCAGCGCTAACTTCACTTTATCAGCACAATATGACTGAAGCGCAGTTTATTAGCGGAACGCAAATCACTGTATACTCATTCACCAGCGTGCAAGAGAAGTGTGAAAAGATGAAGCTGATCAAGCTGATGGTCAAATATGATTTATTTGAATTATTTAGAGAAACAGCCACTTTAAATGCTATGGAGAAAGTTGAACAGTATCTAAAAAATATATAACTGAAAATAACTCAACAGACTGGCGGTTAAATGTGCAGGCGGTCGTTTGTTCATAACAAATGCTATATTGATTATTTAAAAAAAAAAAGTAATTATTGGCCTGGTTATGAATAATAGGCTAGTCTTATCATAACAAATACTACATTTAAGACCTATGGTACTGTACATGGACTTCAGATATTCCAAAAGATGACAGATTAAACCATTAAGAGTCTGATGGACTGTTAAAGAGGAAGAATTAAACAATATCAATATAAGGAATTGTTAAGTTTGATTGGCATGTTGAATTAGAACATTCTGTCAAACTATAGCTAATAGTTAAAATAAATATAGGCAATATATACAGGCAATATATACAGGCAAAATAATATAAAATATATTACATATATATATCCTATGTAAACAAGTAATTGTTAAATATGATGTTACTTTATTGCACCAACTTTGCATAGATCATAGCGCAAAAGACAATTTCATCAATTTTACAATTTCATCAAATAAAACACCAAATAAAACTTATGAGTGAGCATGACACTTCAACACACCCCTCCCCCGGCATGTTGAAACCAAAACTATGACCTTGTGGTTGCAGCACATCTTTGCAGACTATCTTCCCTCAAATCTTAAACATGCACATACTACAAGATTTGATAATCATTGCACATCACACACTACAAGGTATTATTAAAATCATCTTGTCAGAGGATATATGTTAGCTAGCATGCTAGCAGCTTTCTGCACTCACCGGGTATGATGAAAACTGAGGCGATTTCACCCCAGCGCTTCTTTTTCTCCTTATGGTTGTGATATATTTTTGACACATTATACAGACAGTGTTACTACAAGAAGCAGTTTCTTCCGTCTTCACCAACGGACCCATAGCTGTTTTTTGGTCGCGCATTGGCTGTTGAGAAAGTACTGACATAATCATATAGCCGTCATCATCCCGATCAGAATCCTAAATCTCAAACATGTTTTATGTGATCGGGGCAGCCCCAGTTTGTGTGTGAGAAGAGGTGCCAAATTCAATCTGTGAATGCTTCACATTAGCAGATAATTTGCACCGAACATCGGGAGCAAGACTTTGGCTTTGGTTCTTAGGAGGGGGATATCGGGACTAAATTGGGCTAAAAATCTAGTGGTGTGAGACAACTTTAGTCATTTCAAATCAATTAAATTAAAAAGCTGAATGTAAACATAAACATGAGCGCAAAAAGTTACTGTAGTGAGGCAAATATATATATATATATATATATATATTATATATATATATATTATATATATATATATATTATTTTTTTTTTTTTTTTTTTTTTTTATTATTTTTTTTTTTTCACATTTACTTAGTGACTGTATTTTACCAGGATTTGCCCTGCTGCAGATGCTCAAGTTGCTTAGCAACAGCTGTTAGTGGTCTTCAGGAAATGTTGGCTGAGGGGCTTGTTTGCTTGACAGTGCTTATAGAAGCTTTCTTCACTAAATACCAATAAAGTCAGCTCATGGCATCTCTATCGAGAGCACTTATCTATATGGCAAGGGTGATGGGGCTTTTCATGGAGACTGACATTACTGTGTACTGTGAGCTTACTAAAAATACTCGAGTCATCGTACACGCTACATCTTATCATCTAAATAGAACACTGTGGCAGGAAACGTATTGCATAATGGGTTGATAATATTACATGATTAAAAATCAGTCATACTTGATTGACTCTATATGCTGTGGACCCATTTATCACTGATATGAATATCCGACTGAAGTGATCTTATCACATGGAGAGCACCAATGTTCAGCAGTAAGATTTTTTATTTTGCTGGTAGTTCAGATTTTACTGGCCAACACCACATTTATTAATTGAAATTGAGTCATGGGTACAGTGGCCCAGTAGTGCACAACACCACGTAAACAAGCCACACACCACGAAATTGGAATAACACAACAAAATTTGTACAACACAATGGAAACAAGTCGTAACACAACTAAATTAGCCCAAAACAATGCAAACAAGACACAACACAACAGAAACAAGCCACAACAAAACGGAAACAAGCCACAACAAAACAGAAACAAGCCACAACAAAAAGGAAACAAGCTACAACAAAATGGAAACAAGCCACAACAAAATGGAAACAAGACACAACAAAATGGAAACAAGACACAACAAAATGGAAACAAGACACAACAAAACAGGAACAAGCCACAACAAAACGGAAACAAGCCACAACAAAATGGAAACGAGACACAACACAACAGAAACAAGCCACAACAAAACGGAAACAAGCCACAACAAAATGGAAACAAGACACAACAAAACAGATACAAGCCACAACAAAAAGGAAACAAGCTACAACAAAATGGAAACAAGCCACAACAAAATGGAAACAAGCCACAACAAAATGGAAACAAGACACAACAAAATGGAAACAAGACACAACAAAATGGAAACAAGACACAACAAAACAGGAACAAGCCACAACAAAACGGAAACAAGCCACAACAAAATGGAAACGAGACACAACAAAACAGAAACAAGCCACAACAAAATGGAAACAAGCCACAACACAACAAAATTACTACAACACAATGGAAAAAAACTGCAACACAACAAAATTATTTTAACACAAAAACAAGCCGCAAAAAAACATAAACAAGCTGCCACAACAAAATTGGCACAACACAATGGAAACAAGCCACAACAAAACAGAATCAAGGTGCAACACAATGAAATAAGTCCTATGCATTGGGTTGTGGTGATTTTGTCTTGTTCATTCATGAATTGCTCAGTACATTTAATTTAGAAAATAGAAATGTCCATATCATGTTGACTTTATTATTTTTTTTTTTTCAAAATAAGCTAAGCTTTCTTTACAAAGCAAGATTGCAATAATAGCTGCAAAAGCTCCAGCACATCCATAATTGTAATACAGGTTTATAATAGATTCTCAGAATCAACTAAACCCAACAATAAACCTAGGAATGAGAAACTAGAATACTTATTTTTTCCACTAAATAAACAAGACTCTCCCAAGTTTCCTCACTTGCCATCTGATAAGGAACAATGGTAAAGAAAGCTATGTAAATATAATGGACCAAATGACTGAAGTAGACACACCTGGACAAAGAAATAGGAACAGGAACATATCTCTTTTTTCTTATTTGAGAGAGTTCTATAAGCTGTGTTGGTTAAAACTTGATGAAGTCCTAGATAAAGGCGTAGTCTCATGCAAATGCCTTTACTGTCTTTCTGAATCACATATTTGCTTTGAAGCTGCTGCCACAGCAAACGCTTTTCACAGGAGCCTGCATGAGCCGACGGCTGTCCCAGCATTGCAGGGGAGGAATGGGATGTGTGTTGACCCACATCACACAGAAGAAAGCTGTGATGTTGACATTCTAGCACACTGTCTGCCACGTACTTCATATCATTAAACATACAGATAACCTTCTAAGGATGTATCGATTTAGAAGTAATGACCTTTGTGTTGGCACTGTAGCTTGTGTGGTTACATGTGTGTTTGTGTTGTGTGTACTGTAGTCGGTTGCTGTCTGGGATGTTAATAGAGTAATGAAGAGCGATCAGCTTCTCTACAGCATAGGCTGGGAGCAGGTCCAGACTCTGCTGGACTTCTGCTGGTCCACCCCCATCTTTATCCATCTGCAGCTAACACTGTCAGCTTTCGAGAAAGCAAACATGGAACAAAACATCGCCTACTTTCATTGTGGCTCTAAGATTAGATGCTTGGATGGAGGTCACCCGTCTCCTTTGTTTCCTTTTAATCAGGCGAGGGTCCTGTGGGCCACTGTCAGAGATCACTGCCCTCCATTGTTTATGGATGTCAGAGGAGGCAGTGCTGCTTAGAAAAGAGTCTTTGGATGCAGTGAGAGCCTCCATTGTGGTTGTAAAGAAGGAGGATGAGGTGCCAGGATCAGCCAGAGCTCCATGGCTCTAACTCTATTGTGACTTTAAGATGGTTGGCTTAAATTCTGAAAGTGGCAGCCATGAGTTACAAGGGTATGGAACCAGCTGCAACAAAATCTTCAATTTGGGTGATCCCTTAGTTGAAACTTTTAACAATAATAATGGGGTCGGTTCACCCAAAAATTAAATGAATATTTTTTTCCCCCATAATATGAAGTTGTTGGCTATGTCTTCAAAATTATTTATTTTGTGTTCATCAAAAAAAAAAAAAACTTTAGAATAACATGAGGTTGAGTAAATTATGATCTCCAGCTGGAGTGCCCATGAGCTCCACCAGAGTGCACTCCATTCATGACTTTTACCATTCACCCAGGCCTTTGTTTCCCATAATCCTTAGCCCGGACTCATAAGCACTCATCATCAATTACAGTCACCTGTCTCTAATTACCTCATCAATCACGCACTATAAAAGATGCTCACACACTCAAACAGATCGATATTGATTGTTAGCCTGTTATGTTTTCTAGTTTCTGCCTTCCCTTATTGTGTTTTGTTCTTTGACTTTTTACCTGGTTTGTGGTTATTTGCTGCCTGCCCCGGCCTTTGCCTGTTCTGTAGATTACTCTTTTTTAATTACCTTGGATGTACTGTTTTTTGCTGGTGTTTTGACCCTGCCTGTCCGACTACACTCTTCATAAAAGCTGCAGATTGACATAAACTGTTGCTACGCCTCAATCTTTACAATGACAAAATTCAAATTTTTGGATGAACTTACCTTGTAAGTTTAAGAATTAAGTTCAGTAGTTCAGTAGTTTGCGGTTAAGTGTATTTATTGAAAAAAAGTAAAAATTTCATTTTGAAAGAATGTTTTAAATTAATCAAAAGTGACGGTATAGACATTTATTAAAGCTCAAAAGTTAGATGAGCTATAAAGAACTGTTGAAGTCTGCCAGATCAGTCTAGACAAACATGACAGCCGTTCCTCCTTCCATTGAAGCTGAGAATCGGCACCGACAAGCAAGAGAGAGAAAAGCCAAGACAGAACAATAGCAGGCGAGAGAGAACTCAGATGAGACATATGTTCTGCTGATGAAATGATTTATCCTCCACCCATGAAACAACAGTGTGAGACTTTAGCGTGATTGCTCTCACATCGGTGCATTGACTGTAGCCAGAGAAGGTGAGTGTGAAGACAGGCTGAGTTCTAACACGTCCACTCATGCACTCATAGGCTTTCCTCGTGTTCTTTCATCCCTTGGAGGCAGCTGCAAACTGATTAGCCCTTTCTAGCGAGACCGACTCGTGGAATCATCAGTGCTGCTCATTAACCAAGCAATACTCAACAGATCAATACTCTATGCAAGCACAAGAAGAGACACAAGCTATGTTTTCATCACCCTGTTCTTATGCACATTTTGAAGTATCACATCAGAAAAAGGTGATGGAAACAGAAGTTTTTACACTCGCTTGAGGTGGTTTTTGACTACTAAGCCTGTTTTTAAACAACCCCCAGACTCACTGCATGGTCTTCTGCTCTAAGACTACAGTAAAGAAATGCTATATGCGATAGCATCTCTTTAACAGCCAAAAATATCACGTATTGTATTTATGTAACACAAAATTTGCCTAGATTTATAAATATAGTTCAAATGTTCATACTCATGTTTATCCATAGTTACAAACAAACAATTGCTGCAAACGCGTTAGCCCATTATGAGTGATGTATTAAATTTGGTTAAAATTTGCTACCATATTACCCTTTTCTTAATTTTATATAGATTTGAGAAATTTTTCATACGGATATTTTGTTTATATATATTTTTTAGTTGGCTCAACCTTTACTGAACTAGTTTTATAGTCCATTCAACTTATATATTTTATATTTTAATTGGTCAAACATTTAGAAAACTACAACAAATTATGTCAATTAACAATTCACTCCATGTGTTTCATATGTTACCTCAACTAAGATTTGTTATTTGGGCATCATAAGAAACTGCTGTGGAACTAGTTATTATATTTTATACTGACTTTAAGAAAATTATTAACTGGTGTCTATCAGTCATTACACCTATTAAAACACATAATAGCCTTTATTTAATAACAATCTGCATTTATAACTTTTGTCGTACAGTCTATAAACATGCAAGCTAAAGGGATAGTTCACCCAAAAATGAAACTTTGCTGTTAACTAACTCATCCTATGCTAAATAAAAGTATTAGCTTCTTTAAAAAATCTCACTGAGACCAAACATTTTAACAGTATTGTATATATATATATATATATATATATATATATATATATATATATATATATATATATATATATATATATATATATATATATATATGTGTGTGTGTGTGTGTGTGTGTGTGTGTGTGTATATAATTTTTATGTTTATTCAGTGTGCAACTGTATTGAATAAATACTAATGTATTAATAGTATTTATACATTTAGAAATGGATGCAAAAACATCAAATAATATTTTTATATTGCAAACACATTTTTTGATGTTGACAGTCAACATTCTCTGAAGGTTAAGTATCCCCCGTCTCTTGAAAAGAGAGAGAAAAAATAAATCAATTTTAAGAGTTTTATCATTTATAAGTGCCTTATATTGTACCCTATTTGTGAAAAGTGGCCATTATCTTTTCCCAGGGTTTGAAAATGTTATTTCCCTCCTTCTAAATACTATCCTTTTTGATTGTTTTATGCTTTCTTTTCTTCCTTTTGAGAGTCCTGTGTGATTGTTTCACAGTGAAGGAATGTAATCACCATGTCAAAAACACCTACCGTTCTTCTCACATTTTGCGTAGCCACAAGTCTCTAAATGCTTCCCACATCTTTCCGCCTCACACACCTGTGACCCCAGTAACATTTCATAGCGTGTACAGTATTAAATTCACAACTCACACGGTATCTATGCAATACATTGCAAGAACGCAACAGATTTTAATTAAAAAGCTTTAAAAAAAATTACTCTGGTTTTTCTCTTTTCTTATACTTTAAATCTATCCATCTGTTTGCTCGGTGTGTCCGACCATATTTCTTTATATAGACCAGCACATATAGCCATTTCTTCACTAATAGCTCAAGGCCAGAATGACAAGCTCATTTTTCCTTTGGCCTCCAAATCTCTTTCTCCTTCTGTCATATTCTTGCATTCATTTCTAGCAGGCTGCCGGATCAAAGGTCATCTATTGTACAGGCTCATAAAAAGAGCAGAATCAAGGCCTACTTTGTCCTGCAACCTCAATCAGCTAACCTGACACTAAATACATCTGACAACCTTCCAGGCAGCGCCGCATTGCTGCTCGGCTTCTAGAGCCTTTTCCATTAAGACAAAATATAGCTCTGTACTTACCTCATGGCCTGAGCAATAATATGTTCTCACTAAACATCCATCCAATGTTCATCTACTGCTATCATGATGCATATAGATTTATCTTAGCTTGCTCTTGATAGCCACAATACCTATACCATAAAACACCCACCCACATGTACACTCAACCTTTCCACTTTCATAAGAAGTTAAATCAAATTTATACCCAACCTCAGGCACACAATCCCCAATCGCACATGCAGCTCACCAAGAGTCTATTATAGCTCTTGACTCAGCACTATAAAGTGCCGAGATGATTCAGCATCGCTCTTTCTGGCTGCTCTCTTGGTGAAGATCTGTTGAATCCTACAGTTGCGCATTGTAAAATTAAATAGAAAGGACTGAGTAGTCACACAGTACAAGATCAGAAGTGGTTATGATCTGTTACTGAGGCAAGTATTATTAATATTGCTCATATAACACGTTTGTTCGAACCCCTAAGCCTGAAGTAAGGGCTCATGGTCACTGGAAAGACTAGAATCTTCAACTGTATGCAGTGTGTAAAAAGCATATCCCATGCATGAGTATTCAATTTTAATGCATACCTCGTCCCACGCAGTTTGTTCTACAGATATGAATGATAGCTTACCCCATCAGTAAGCAGCCACCTCCACTGAAAAAAAGATGTATAAACAATTTCCACCTAGAAATTGCTAGTAAATTTAACAATAATTACTAAGAAAAAGCAAGTAACAAATTGAATTAAACATGATATTTTGAAGTAGAAAGACTGAAATTGTATTTTTGGTCCGACTTTTTAGTTAAATTAAATTATTTTTCAACTATATTCAATTTTCAATTAAATTATTTTTCAGTTATTAATAAATATGACTTTTGCCTCAATTAACTTCTCATTTGCTGCTTATTAATAGTTAGTAAGGCAGTTGTTAAATTTAGATTAGTAGTTGTTTAGGTTTGGATTAAAGGGGTCTAAAACATTTTCATGCAGAATAAGGCATTAATATGTGCTTTAAAAGTACTAATAATAGTACTAATTGTATTGGTACACTAATATGCTAGCGGTATGCACACCGATAAGCTATTAGTTAATAGTAAGAATTGGTTCCTAAACTAAAGTTGTACCCTATTTATTACTTATTTTATTGTATTTTATTAATACATACTCCAGGAATCTTTATTTACCACTTAGAAAAATCTTTTTTGGAAGTCTAGAGACCAACTACTAAAGAAACTGGAGAACACCTAAGCAACCACCTGTCAATGCTCCTAAAACCTAGCAGCCATCCATAAAAATGTAGTTTTATTTATGCCTATCTTACATCATATCTGTCTGCAATCTGCCTTAAAGTTGAGTAAGATATGTAATGAAACTGGTGGGTTGCTATAGCTTGATTTCAGTTTCCATTTGGGGGTTTCACTTATTTGAAAGCCTTGCTCAAGCAGACACACACACACACACATTTTAAACCTATTGCATGTGTATTTAGTAATTTATTGCATTTATTGCTATAATTTTAGTGTATTGTATCATTCTTACTGTATTGTAGAAGTGCTCATGCACATCTTTGCCAGATAAATCATCAGAGCACTTTGTATTATTCTGCAGTAGCTAAAGTATTCAGTTTGGTTCACACAGCTACAAATACACACAAGCTAATACACCTAGAGAGGGAACACCAGATTGCCTTAACAGGTGTTGCCTGCCTAATGTGACACTTATTGAATATAAAACTGATGAAAGAGACAAACCAAAGCTTTTCCATCCTAATTGCCCTCCCACCCCCCTTTCGAGCAGGCTCACTCGTTTGCATAATTGTTTTTATATACACACATGCACAGGTCCCTCTGAGAATGTGTCTGTTCTTTCCGAGCAGGTGTGACCTTTTCTCTGATGATCTGTGATAGCCGCAAGCCACACCTTTTACCTTGCATCTCAGCATGCTAAAACTCTCTCACACACACACAGTGTCCCTTGCAAAGTATCTCACTTTAGTGCAGTTTCCTGCAAAACTTTGGCCACACTTAGGCCACAGTCTAACACTATATGCATTTCTAAACCTTAGTTTACAACCTAGTTTTTTAAGATGTATGTGCAATAGTTTGAGAGCCATTTCACAACATTATGACATGTATATACAATATATATATATAATTTTTTTTTTTTTTTTTTTTTTTTCATTTATATATTTATTCAGCAAGGATGCAATAAATTGTTCAAAAGTTTTTGAACCTTTTTATTCATCAAAGAACCCTGTTTCACGTATCACAGTTTTACAGAACTTTTGGGCAGCAATGATTTCTGAAGTATCATGTGACACTGAAAAATGGAAAGCTTGCACAACTCTAAAAAACCTGCAGTTATATCAGCAATAATGAGGCACAATACACATCAGGTGTGCCCTTCCAGTGGTGTTCAAGTGCGGTGCCCCATATTCCTGGCCACCTGTTCCTGGTGTGAGTTTGGACTTGGGCAGGCAATAAAAAGGGCCAGGGGGTGATGATTGGAGGTAGATAACTCCAACACAATGACTTGTGCCACAATTGAGGCCAAATGGAAGTTGTTAACTGTTCTTTCAAATCCATAATAACTAATTTTCCCTCTTATTTTTTGCTGAGCATTACATTTGGCCACCTGAACTAAAACACCTCTTGTAACAGACTTAAAGGGGGGGTGAAATGCTATTTCATGCATACTGAGTTTTTTACACTGTTAAAGAGTTGGATTCCCATGCTAAACATGGACAAAGTTTCAAAAATTAAGTTGTACGTTTGAAGGAGTATTTCTGTTCCAAAAATACTCCTTCCGGTTTGTCACAAGTTTCGGAAAGTTTTTTTTTTTCGAGTATGGCTCTGTGTGACGTTAGATGGAGCGGAATTTCCTTATATGGGTCCTAAGGGCACTTCTGCCGGAAGAGCGCGCGCTCCCGTATAGCAGAGCAGAGAGAGGCTGTGCACAGTCAATCACTGATCAGAGCGAGAGCGTCGCGAAATGTCACAAAAGAAGTGTGTTTTTGGTTGCCAGGGCAAGACAACCCTGCACAGATTACCAAAAAAAAACAGCATTAAGGGACCAGTGGATGGAGTTTATTTTTACAGAGCATCAACGGAGTTGTGCAAGTGTTTTTGTTTGTTCCCTGCATTTCGAAAATGCTTGTTTTGCAAACAAGGCCCAGTTTGATGCCGGATTTGCACATCGTTTATTTCTTAAGGATAATGCAGTCCCAACGAAAAAGGGTCACGATGGTGTGTTGGAACCGCATGCGGTGAGTAAAACTGCTTCAAATATCTCTGTGTTGTTAACTTAGTTATCGGCGCGTAAGCACATCAAGTAAACAACATGCGATGTTGTCATCAAACTGCACGAGTAAAACTGCTTCAAATATCTCTGTGTTGTTAACTTAGCTATCGGCGCGTAAGCACATCAAGTAAACGACATGCGATGTTGTCATCAAACTGCACTTTCCACATGTACAGCTTAAAAAAAAAAAAAAAAAAAAAAGACGACAAAGTGGAACTTAGTCATTTTCCAAAACCGCTAAGTAAATATATACAGTTTCAGTACATACCACATAGAGACGTCGTTGCTGCTGCTGCTCTTGTTAAATTTCAGCCTCTGGATCTGATTCTGGATCATAAATATATACGCTGAATCTGACTGCAAGCCATGGTTTGTTTTGGATGATGGTTTTTTTCCTCAAGGTAATGTCACTCCAAACGCTCTCAACTCAAAAGCCTACTGGCGCTCGTGATTCTTTAGCTCCGCCCACACATCACGCCTCCAGCCGGTCGTGTTTTTCCGGGAAAAATCGGTGCAGACTATCTTTCTCTTATGAATATAATAAAACTAGAGACTTTTTGGAGTTATGAAGGATGCAGTACTACTCTATAGGTACTCAAGATTAACAGGATATTGAGTGAAAACGAGCATTTCACCCCCCCCCCTTTAATGCATAGTTCACCCAATAATTCTGTAATCAGTTACTCAATCTCATGTCTTTTTTAGTTACCATTGTCTTCAATTTGTCTGAGAGATTTCTCAAAATATCTTCTATGTTTCTCAGAAGAAAGTCATACAGTTTTTAAATGGCACACAACAAACACTTTTTCAGTAAATAAAACACATGATTTGGTCTTTCCGCTTCTACTAAATTTAGCATTTAATTTTATGTTAGTCTCTGTTTCTTTGTAATTATTTAGTAGCGATGAAAATTGTTTCAAAGTATATCCTACACAAGTTTGTTTTCAGTGCATTGAGGGGGAGCAAATAATTACAGAATTTTAATTTGTGGGTGAAATATTCATTTAAAGGCAGTTTAGAAATCTTGAGACTATAATGGTCTGGTCCATTACAGATTGTTTTGATCTAACAAATCAGAGAAAAAAAATGCATGACTATTATACATGATAATGCAGTCTTTATCTCATAAATTTATCTTAGTATTTCAATGTACCAGTTTCGTAATGAACCATACTGAGTATCAGTATCCAGATAGAATCCATTTGAAATATTTTTGTTGTTGTTGTTGTTCTTTTAATTCTTAATTCGATAAATTTCTAGCTTTTTTAGTTTTCCAAACATTTTGGAATCTGCCTTCTGCACAGATTTTTGTCATAAGTGCACGGCCCTGCAGCGTAGACAGATGGCTGAACAGGAATAAACTCTTTATGACACTAGTTTACTCACACAGAAATTTAAGCCCACATTTTCATGTAATTGAATAGAATTTCACTATGCAAACAAGATAAACGCAACGTCCTGCATTGCAGTAAAAGTTCACCCTGGGGCAAGCATGGCATTTGACCTCGCAAAGTTAATTCAACGCCTCCATGAGACATCTACAGAAACTGCGAGAGAGCAAAAAGTAATAGCCAGGGTTGGTATTTTAAAAGCAGATGAGATGTAATAAGTTAACATCTGGTTATGAAGATTGTTATGAAATGCTCCAACCAGACTACTGGTCACATTAATTCAAATTGTAAACTGGATAAATGCACATCTTGTCTGTGGGTTGTTCGTGATATAAAACTCTTTAATTTTATGAATGTTGTAGGTTGTTCTAAACAGAAGCACAAATGTCCACAGAGACATTTTTGAGCAGGGAAAAATGTTCCATCCCACGGCATCATTCTTGGAATGGCTCTGAAATTTATGAAGTGTCAGATTTCTAGAGCTAAATCTTAGGATCTAATATGAAAGATCAAGGCCTGGTTTTGTAATTTGGTTCTTTTAAACTCTCTATATAAGACTCATATCTTACATTTCACTCGTAACCTTAATCCAATATGAACAAAAAGAACAAGAGCTGTTTGTCACCTTTTGTATTTTTGTATTTGTATGTGATGGCCTACTTAAAATGTTCACATTTGAGCCCTGTGGCTTGTACTGCTCTAGATACTGTACAAAACATGAGGCATGTGCGTCCAGACCACACCTGAACATGACATGTTTGTTTCTCTCATCCTCCTCAATGATTAAAACATTCATTTTCTATCTGAATGGATAGCTTACAGGTTATCAGTGATTCCCACAGGACACTGGATCTGTATAGGAGTCAGTGTGCATAATGCAGTGTGAAGTCAGTGGGAGTGGTCCATAGACATGTGGGCCTCCCACAATGCACCTTTACGGGAATGAAAAGAGCTGACAGTTTTGTCATCAGTATGGGAAAGGAAATTAGAGAGTCTGTTATACTTGCTGTGAGAGAGAGGGGAAAAAAAGGATAAATCTTTAATAGCAAAAAAGGACCATCTCTATTTACAGCTGCATTAACTGAGAAATGTCAATAAAACCTAATTTAAAAAAAAAAAATCTGAAAATGTAGGAAGTAGCCAACAGAAGAAAATGAAATATCAATACACTACTGTGTTGTGATCGTCTATCATCACAACATTGAATCGATAAGTATTTTACATTGTTGTTATTTAGCATTTTAAAGGAGTAGTTCGTCCAAATATGAAAAATCTGTATTTGTTTATGTTCTCTCTTGCTACAAAAGGAGAAATGTAAAAAAAATAAAATAAAATACGAGTCACAGTGAAAGAAATCAGTGATATAGCTTTGGAATGACATGCAGATAAACTATGCCTTTAAAAGTCTGTCATTTCTAGCACCTTTAAGAACAGTTTGCAGACGTTTAAAGGTTGTGGACAGTACAACTCTTTTTCATGTCACATTGAAAAGCTGATGTATGAAAATCCTAACGGTGAAAGTCAATGTAGCATGACTGCATGCATGGCTACTCAGCTATATCAGCTGACTTTGTTTTCTGCAGCATCAACAAGAACAAGCTGATGTTAGGACTGGGTATCGGTAACAACATCGCAATGTGTTACATATCGATACAGATCACTGAAGTGCAACTGAATTGTGTTTAAAATTGTGCCAAATCCACATAACCAACCCAGTGTGTCAATGAGAGAGTAAAAATAAATAAATAACTGAAATCTTAATAGAAAAATGAAAATTTTAAAGCTTATCTGTCTGATACATCAATATTGGATTGTATCACCACAAGTCTACTCAATATAACAAAAAGTAAATCAATACACGTCTCACCATATGGAAAAATGATTCCCAATTAATACAATTAATTCTATACTGTATATATGACCGGAATTACTAACAGCTTGTGCCAGCGCAAACCAGTTGTTATTCTTGCACCTGACCTTATTGAATATGCATTTGAAGGAGTTTCTATTTCAGACGCAAAATTTATTAGGTGAGAATATTCAAATGAATCACGCAATGTGATTTACTAACTTTTGCGTTCATCAAATTACTGGTATTTGCGTCATTATTGAACACCTCAAAAAGCAAAGCAGGTGGTAATCTCCACTGCTCATGGTAGATTGCGCTGATCATTATGAAGATGTGTCTGTTTTTTAATGTGTGCATTGTCAGAAAAACACCCACAGAATTTCCCTCCCATCTGCGGGGAATTTTAATTATTTATTTTTTTATTTTTATTTTTTTTGGAATTGCACTCCAACAGTAATTTGCTCTATTTAGTAAATTAGTAAACCCATATATAATAGTTGGAAATAGTAATTTCTTGTTTTTTCTGAGTACTTTAACAAAAAAATACTGTTCTAGAAAACCAGATTTTCTAAATTATTGATCTTATTGTGAACGATTCATGAAAATTTTTTGACTCAATTGTATGTCACAATATAGAAGAAAACATCTGTCACTTATTCTAAAACATCGCAATTTTTTTAGAAACTGTTTTCTCACTTTTTAGGTTTTTAGAATAGTTTTTTGTTAACAGTAACCTTGGCACTAACCATTTTAGTCTAGCTGAGTTTGCCTCTCATCCGCTGTTGAGGAAGAAAGATACATGAAACCCTGCTGAAATCCAGCCTAACCTGAGCAGGCTGTTGTTCAGCCCTGCGCACTTTCATAAATGCAGGCATTAATTATGGATTTATTGCTGTCCTTGTCTGTGCGCTGCTGTGTCACTATGCAGATCTCAATTATTCATGAGCTGTAGGAGCGGGGTAAAGGGAGGTGCACCCAAGCGGGACGGTGCAGTTTACAGATTATTTCTTTTTCAGAACCAAATCGTCCCGTTCGCTTTATTGCAGTATTTTAATGACTTGCTCCCCATTTCTCATTTAAAACTAAGACTAATAGCAGTCAGTGGTGACATTTCTGTAATGAGGATGTTGAGTGTGTACTTACACTGACGCTCTGTGATATACGTTTGTATATGAAGCTAGGAATCTCAGCTTCACGACCCCAGTGTACCCCAGTGAGTTAATTACAAGTTTAAATAAGTAGAATGTCATGCTGAAGAGGCACTTTATTTAGTGTAGCAAAGAGAAATGTCATCCTGCATTGCACACTTCTGCCCTGGAGAAATTATGTGTCACTCACTGTTTTATACACATCAAGTAAACAGACTCCATGTATATTGGCCATATTATACACTTTTGTAGCCGTTTAGTTTTTGCTTTAAGTCCATTTTAATGTCTAAGACTGAAAATTACTGACTGCTACAAAGTGTCCTAACAATGCTGTGTGATGCAACACAATTGCAACCATTAATATATATATATATATATATATATATATATATATATATATATATATATATATATATATATATATATATATATATATATATTGAGAAGCTTGATTTTTACTCTATTAGATTTTACTGTGGAGCTGCTTGCTTTTTCAGTAAAAATTAAAGAGACTGGTGCATTAAACTAATAAAAAAGTGACAGTTGATACTTTTACATTGTTATAAAGGTTTTCTTTATAACTTTATGTTCATTAAAGAATCCTGTAAAAGAATGTGTTAAAATTTCCTTAAAATATTAAGCTATTTTCTACATCAATAAAAATAAGAAATCTTACTTGAGCATCAAATCGGCATATTAGAATGATTTCTGAATGATCATGTGAGACTGAAAATGAACTTTTGAGTCATGATGAAATGAGACTGAGATGAAGATGTAGCTAGGCCATCACGGGGATAAAATACATGTTAAAATATATTAAAATAGAAAATTGGTATTTAAAATTGTAATTTTTTACACCATTTATACATTGATGAGCAGTTTTCTAAGAAGTTAACATGGCAGATCGGTTGTAAGCTTCTCATTGTAAACATTAGAGAGTATACATATATTTAAATTTCCAAAGAGCGAGAAATCTTTAATGGGTTAGACAGCAGTTCATGCATTAGATTTTGTGCTGATTTCAGTGTATGCCACCAGGATTGTGGGTAAATCCTGTGTTTCTGTGTAGTAGTGCCCCGTTGACTGCAGTAGTGATGTGCATAAATAGCTGGCGGTCTGCTGTACTGAGACACTTGCAGAAGGTCACTCTATTGATTCAGTCCTGCACTGCAGCCTTTGATTACCGGGCCTGACACACCACCGCAATCTATAATGCATTGTATATGCTCCGTGCAGGAATCTATAATGACTCTCTATATTCGGCCTTCATTCATAATGAAGGATAAGTGGTGCCCACGTTCCCCAATCTGTCAGATAGTCCCAGTCCGTCATGCTTGTTTTACATGCACAAGTGAGTGGCACATTATTTTAGCTCTGTAAATGGTTCACTTTTAAGATACGACCGTGGCCGCTTGTGGGTGTGCAGGGTTTATTAACTTGAAAATGTGATACAAGTGCAGTTTGACTGTGATTGCTCATTTAAGTCAATAAATTAATGTACAAGCATTCACAAGTTGAACTAGAGTCCTGGTGTGTGTGTGTGTTTGTGTGTGTGTGTGTGTTGGGGGAGGGGGGAATTATATTTGGCCAGAGTTTGCAGTCTGAATTGAACGCGATGAGATAAAGTTTTCACCGGATGCACATGAAAACACACATACCCCAGTGCATGGCATGTGTGGTCAATGTGCATGGAATACTAGATCACTGTTTCCCCATACAGTGCAGTGTCTACTTACATATCGCCTACCATTGTTTTTAAATGATGTGAAACTGAATGCATTATTCAAACATTTCAAACTGTAAAATGCAACATTGTTGTCACATGGCTTACTTTTCAGTTGGCATGCAAAAAAAAAAAAAGAGAGAAAGAAAAGTAGTTAAACGTGGCAGTCTAGAAAAACTGTGATGCTATAGATATTACTTCCAGATTACATGTCATTCTTTGCGGGAGATTTCTTTGGAAGTTCAGATTTATGCATTTGGATCCAAAGCAATTTTATCCAAAGCGACTTACTTTGCATTCAAGGTACACATTTAAATGTTTTTTCTTGCTTTCCTAGGAATCAAATCCATAGAGCTTGGCTTTGCTTGTGCCATGCTCTACTTTTTGAGCTACAGGAGAGCTAAACAAAATCTGTTCAGCCGGGACATCATCAAACGCTGACAACATTTTGAGTCATGCAAATGGGAGTTTTTTGTATGACTTGTAATCCATAATGTTAATAAACACAAATATAATATAAATGACAATATAAATGTAAACATATACATACTTATTTGTATGCATAATATATATTTTTTATAATAAATGCATTTTTTCAAACCTCAAAACTCTAAATTTAGTGATTTAAAATTGAAAATGTATCGGTAAATAACAAGCCTTTTGCATTGTGCTGTGTGTGTGTGTGTGTGTGTGTGTGTGTCTATACTATATATATATATATATATATATAGTGAATTGTATACATACACACTATATGTGTGTTTTTAAAAGAATTTTATTATATGTTATTGAATGTTTGTTATTATATGTTAACCCATGCCATTGTAACAAGTCAAACATTATTTTTGGTTTGCTATAGTGGTGTGCAATGACTAAATGGGAAATTTTCTTCTCTACTTCTCTACTATGAAGTGATACATTGATGTGCAGTTGTTCCCTGTGTCATTGGTATTTCCCTTTATGCTTACATGCGATTTGGAACCTCACATAAATGGCATAATTAATATAAAACATAAACAACATTATTTGTTTAAAAATAGTTTTATTTTCTTTATATCTGGAATTTCTCTTTTCTTTGATATGTGCCCTTTCACTGTGTGCTGACTTCACCACTAACTTTCTCTGTTTACTCCTCGAGTTCACTGTAATCCTCATTAACAGTTGAGTTCAGTCCAGTTTTATATATATATATATATATATATATATATATATATATATATATATATATATATATATATATATATATATATATGTATGTATATGGAGGAACAGACAGAGATGGTAGACAATCTTATACCTCACTTATGCCTTAATCTCTTGAAGATAACGCAAGTATGTCCTATCATCTCACTGATCATACATGCTGTGTTTTTACAGGACCAGAATCCCTTGCAGAGGCCCTAGAGGAATAAGAACTCATCAGAGCCATCGGTTCGCTGAAGTGAAGTCTCATAAGTGAAGTCTCAAGGGACCTCGAAACCATCCGCCCATTCTCTGCAAAGGGGCCGCTGCCATGATATAACCTCCAAGCCTCTAAGTGCACACACAAGCAAGACCCAGCGACCTCCGACGTCCCCCTTCCGCTCTGGAGGAGCCCCGAGGTGGTGCGCTGCCGCTGAGCTGAGTATGCCTCAAAGTCCTGTGTTGTGAAAGGAGAGTGTGCGCTGGGCAGCACTAGGCGGCATGCGTCCGTGGACGGGCTCGTGGCGCTGGATTATGCTGGTGCTGCTGGCCTGGGGCACGCTGCTTTTCTACATCGGGGGTCACCTCGTGAAGGACAGCGAGAATCCAGAACGGTCCAGCAGAGAGCTCTCCAAGATCCTGGCCAAGCTGGAAAGGCTGAAACAGCAGAATGAAGATCTGAGACGCATGGCAGAGACTCTAAGGTTTGTGATTTTTTTTTTTTATTATAAATTTTTCTTTAGGGGTTTTCTTCAGATGTGAGTTATTTGGACTGCCAGTATAATTTGGGATATCTACTGCAATAGCCCGCAGGCCAACAGGTTTGTGAAGTCTAATATGTGATATGTTAGCTGGATTATGATCTTCCTCCACAAAAATCAGAAAATGCTATATTTATGGCATGTTGTCCCAATATTTTATTTTAGTTTACATTTTAGTTTGTTTTACTGATTTTGTTATGTGCTTTTTGTCATTTTTATTTTAATTATTTATCTTTAGCTTTATTTTTAATTTTAGCCATCTCCAGTTTTAATAACTGTACTACTTTAACTACCGTAACTTGTTCAGTTAGTTGCCAAAACAACATTCAGTTATGTTTTTTTAAAGTTAAGATTTCATATGTTTTTATTTCAATTAATTAAAATGATTTTGAATAGTTTTTAGTTTAACAATGACAACACTGACCATAAGCTATTTTTTTTATTATTTTTTATTTTTTTGTAAAATGCGCTCAGTTCTTCCTTTTCTCTATTTTATCACTACAGTTTATTCTAGAATCAGGCAAGATTGTTGACTAGTCAGTCGACAAACACTAATTAATTGGTCAACTAGTCTATTCTTGTTGGGTGTTTTTAAAAGTAACATTTTAAAAAGTAAAAGTAAAAGTAACAAGAAGATGTTTTTTTATTTGCATCGCACTTTTCATGATATATATTGTTTCAAAGCAGTTTTACAAAAAATATGGTTTTCAATGTTAATGATATCCTAATATCTTATTGCTTTTACATTTAGAAGATTGGAACTGGATGATAATATAATTTACATTCTGCAGTGAAAGAAACAATCAAGCAGTTGAGATTTGCAATACTTTAGATAGGAAACGAGGTGCTGTGTTTTAGCTTGCTGACAGCTTTCCAGTATTTTCAGCATGGTAAAATCCTCCCAGTAGGTAGTGAGTAGTTGCGTACTGACATTAAATCACCAATTTGTAGCAAATTCACCATAACAGTACATTTAAGGACAGTTACAGTTGTAATTCTGTTGGTCTTGTATTTAAACTTGCTGGGTTATGATGGATCCTCATCAGCCAATAGTCTTGTATGGTCAGGCTTGCACTAGTCACATCCTGTCATGCACTGTGGAATTTGACAGACAGCCATTGGGCTAAATTTGAGCTGCTTTGCTAGTTAAATGATCATTGCCCTTCAGGACACCTTGTATAATCGACAGATGCAAACAGGCTTCTTCAAAGTTCACCTGCCTGCCATTGTCATCTAAATGTGTGTATATATGCGTGCGTATATGTGCTGTGTGTGCAAACTTGTGTGCACCGTGTATTTCACTGAGCTGTGGTCATGACATCTTATACATTATACTGTATTAATTATTCCAAACATTTGGTTGTATATATAGTTATTATTTATCAGATTTTTCTTTAATAAACCGTTCAGTATGCACCATTTTTTATTATCTTTTTATGTATGTTTGAAACACTAACAAGTAAACCAATTTGTTACTTGTCATCACTTGTCATTTGCCCTTTGAATGTATGTGTTGTATACAAAACTAATACTTTGTCAAATAATAATAAAAAGCTAAATAATTGATGCATGCAAGACATTAAATATTAATTTACTTTACCTGTAAACACTGGTGTTTTTAGAGACCCACTCTGTAGAGCCACAATCAAATATGACTTTCAGAACTAGTCAGTTGCTAATGCTACCAAAAGTCACCAAAATCTTGGTAAAGGTCACTGAAAGGTTTTGGACACATCAGCACCATAAGAAAGACTTTTACTCTAAATATTGTATGAAAATCAGCTTCCCATAAACAAAAGAGGAAACAGGACATCCTACTTCCTGAACACGTTAACATGCCTAGGAACAACAGATTCGTTAAAAGGTTTTTTGCATAACATAAACACATACTTGTGATTATACTGTTGTATGATTTTCAGAAAAAGGCTATGTGAAGGCTTTGAAGCAATGCTTTTTTTTCATCTGCAGTTAGTTTCAGTGAAGTATTTCTCAGCTACTTATTTCATGCTCCAGACAATTATAAATGATTAAAACAACTGCGGTATGGACAATGAAAAGCATTAAAAGTGTTGTTTCAATACAAAGTCTCTAGCTAGACTTTACCGACATCACAGACAGACTGATATAGGGTGATGAGTTGGACACACCACACATACTAGCCCGACTGTCGTTCGCCGCCAATGGCCAATCGTCACTGTTGTACTGTTTTGCTGAATATCTTAACAAACAGTCAGAAACCACTTCACTATTGCTTGTCTGATATTACTTATAGTATAGTCTCAATGGTATTCCAAAACCAGTAAATCGTGAATGGATTTGTCAAGATTCACATTCCTAGTAACCGCCCAAAACTCTTATTTAAAGCTTCTCTTTTATTAGAGATGATGTGTTTACAGTAGCTCTGGTGTAGTGAACTCCTGATTTTGAATTCTGATAAATTGTTTGCATAGTGATACTTGACTCTTAAGGGTGTGTATGTGTGTGTGCTTGCTGCTCAAAGTAGAAAAGGATGGAGAGAGTGTTATTTGAAATATATGAACATGTGCAGTCCTAATGAATTGAAACGATTTGTTCTCCTCCTATCGCTCAGACACAGTACAGTATCAGCGCTGTCAGTCTTTCATTAAGCACTTCCTGTGGGAATTATCAGGCACTGATACATGCACACACACACCGCAATTCCCCATTAGAGCCCACTGATGCTTCGTCGTGCTTTTATTGACTCCTGTGTAAATAAAAAAGCGTATAACGCACACATAGAGGCTTGTTCGGCAGATATGTGTATGAGTGACGAGGCAGGCCAAAGATGGTGCTGTGATTGATCCAGAAGGAGAAGCCTGATGGAAGAGAAGGTGTATGACTCAAGCACTAACAGACACTTACATCTCTCATACACACTCACTTACACACAGCAGTGCTGGGACAGCTTTACTGATGAGTTGTATCTGTACTAGGGATGTCAACGATTAATCGATGATCGATTAATTGTCGATAAGAGATGCAATCGATTAAGGCTATGGATGGTCGGTTAACCGATTCAATGTTGGGCTGCGTGCGGCTCATGCGCACTCAACACGTGCGAGCGGCTGTGAGTGACGGTGACGATATATAAAAGCATCATCATTCATTCACAATGTACAAATTAAGCTTTTAATGTGATTTAAACTTTAAAGTACACTAAAATAGAAACAACATAAAAGTTCTTCAACATTAAATGCAATAGAAATGTAGTTACTAATCATTTCATCAGATAACTGTTTTATATCGTGCGCTTTGCAGGGCTGCGGGACACAGTGACAGGACAGGTAGTCTATTCATTCCTACAACTTGTTAATTCATTCCTACGAATTATTAATGTGGCAATTGTCCATGTTTCATTAATTGTGTTCCCTAAATAACCCATGATTTAAGTGAAATAAGGGAACAAATTAATAAATCGAACGAATTCTTAATTCATGAAATCTTTAATTTCCCTTCCCATGTTTACCACAGTAAGAGATGCGAAAACAGTTATTAAAAGCGAAAGATAATAAAATAAACCTGGGAAATTAGAGGGTTAGACTATGAAGATTTAGGAAAAGAAACAATGCCTAAATATACTGAATTTGTGGAAATTCGTGACCAACCGGCAAACCAGAACAAAGCCGCGTAAATGAAGACTATGGGGTCCAAAAGCATGGTCGCGATCTAACATTTTCCAGTTAACCTATTATTCCTCTAATAAACAAAGCTTTTATACCACAGATCTTATCATTTCTAAATAAATAATTGCTGGATTCAAAACAGCGATTAATAGGCGCTGTGACCGACACATTCCTGGAGCATTCACTGCTGTCACTAAACGGTGACGCCGAGCATCGTTCACAAGTTTCTGCATGGACCTGACTAGGGCACAGGTTCTAAGCCCTGGGACAAAATGGGATGCTTTAAGGAAAATTTATAGCCTACTAAGTAATAGGCCCAACATAAAAATAACAATTTGTTTTCATGTTTTTTTTTTTTTTTTTTTAAATAGGCTATGCGAAATATATCCGACTTAAATAGGCTAATTAAGATTAACGGATTTAAAACAGAAGTGTGGGCGCTCCATAAGTTCACAAAAAAAAAAAAAAAAGGATGACAACGCATTCTGTTTGTTTGCTTTATTTTACAAGAGCACAAATCTTCTGTTTTTATTGTGAGTGTGCACAAATGAAAGTATACACTTTTGCGGAAAATATATATATATATATTTTAATGTCTCAGCTGTTTCGATCGCCCCGGAGCCTGCTGCACACGTATATTCTAGCGATTCAAACTTACATCGCAGTCTGTTCATTATCAAAATAAAATAGTCAACTAAACATTAAAAGGTTACACTGGTCAGTTTAAATAGACCGTAGTATACCGGTCCACTCTGCTGTTATGCCAAGGACGTTTTTGCTCATATGAAGAGGATCATCTTTTCCGTCTATATGCGAATGCGTGTTAAGTACAAGCCTAGTTTACATTATAAATAATAGTTTAACATTCAGATACATTGCGAATATGGAAACATTTCGATTTGTGCCGAATGAGACACGAGCAATAACCTCCAAATAAATCTAGCCAAAGCCGCGCTCGCTCATCCTCGTCTGCACGCATGCACTGTCACGATCTAATGCGCTGTATGCCGTATTTTTAAAAATCTGACATTTTCTAGGACAGAATCCAGCAGGATCAAAATAATGTGAGCAACTGTGTTTTGGTGCAGCAGCGCCGATGTAGTTCACTTAATGTGCAGCGCAGTCACACGCGCTCCACATTTCGGATAATTTTATACAATAATGTCAGTTGAAAACATTGCAATTGTGCTTTAAAATACAACAACGAGCACCACAAAACCATTTAAAGAGGCGCATTCAGCGTTCTCCGTGCGGGATTGGAAACTGTCAACAAAGTAAAATGACCTCAAAAGTATGGCACGCTCTCTTCATTTTATCAAATGATCATAATCGCATCTATTCATTTTATAATCCTGCTACTAGCATTTTATTCAGACTAAAACCTCTTTAATTCAAGTGAGAAAGCGTTTTGTGTGTGTGTGTGGCTTTTGCACATCCTGTCATACCGCTGACTGCGTGCCTGCAATAGACGCATTTTGCAGTATTATGGTTAACGATTAATCGATTAATTGATCGTTAATTTAAACGACGATCGATCATGGAAATAATCGAAATTTGACATCCCTAATCTGTACAGATTAAAAGCTGGCCACCAGACTGCGATGATGACATTCCTTCATCCACATAGACTGTACTAACCCTGTGTCCAAATATGCCTGAAATAGGATTTTGTTCAATTTGGACATTTAAGTTAGCTGAGTTGAGCCACAGAAATCTGTGTGAGCTGTGCTTCATAAATCAGTACACTATTTACAAAACACAACTGACCTTAATGTGACCATACCTTAAGGCAAGCTGGTTTATTTAGAGACCATTTTGGTAAGGCCACCACGCAGTCATGCAAATACTATACACTTGAATGGGAAAATCGCCAAATAGTTGTTTTGATAACATTATTTCTGTCTGCAAAAATATCTGGCAATAATGGTATGATAAATGTAGCTTTTTTTTTTTAAATCACACTATTTTTCATGTTGGTCTAGCTTATGCAGATGCATATTGAAGATATAAATAACAAGTACATAAACAGCTTATACCACTATCAAAAACTTAGACATGTATTCCTACAGTGTAATCAGTAATCGATTTGGCCAAAAAAATGGTTTAAAATTATAAGGTTGCTCTGAAGGGTGAGTGGAATAACGTCACCACATTGTACCATTTGCATTCATGAGCTAAAGTTTAGGTGATTGTTTACAGTTTAATGGATTTTTTTTTCTCCTGTAATTTGTGCTAAGCATCAAGGTGTATAGCTCTTGTGTGTCACTCTTTCTTTGTCATGTCTTGTTCATTATGGATGATCCATTGGTGTTCTCAGTTCTGTTCCTTGTGTTCCTATTTTTCAAGTTGCCGAGTTATGTTGGAGTTATTTCTCTGATTGATTTTACAGGAGTGGTTCATCTCCTTCCTCTGTTTGTGCGCATTTATGTGCAGGGGAAAGTAAAAAAGCAAGAAAGAATATGGGTGGAGATGGACTTTGGCTGATAAAGCTGATGTTTTTCATGATAAGAGCATATATTTATATTTTTATGATGACACAAACTTTTCTAGCCAAGACATGTGCCAGCATGTGCAAGACCATCTGTGTTTGTCTGAATTTACATTCAAAGGGATAGTTCACCCAAAATGAATAGTTACTATGTAGTTAATGGATTATAATAGTTAGAGGGATAGTTCACCACGGATTTTTAAAACAAACTGTTGCAGTTGCAGTCTGTCAGTCTTATATTCAGTCATCAGAAATGTAAATATTATTGGGCAGAGCAAATATACTTAGACTATTGCACACCTTGGTGCCTACACACTTTTTACAACAACAACAAAAAAATTAAATACTAAGAAAATACTAAAGGGATACTAAGAAAATTTATGTCGAACTATAAAAAATAAGGAGGGAGAGGATAGTGAATGACGACGCTGGTCACTAAAGAACTGAGGTATGCATTTAAGGGTCAATAGCATCAAATTTTGATTCTTTATCAGCAGCAAATCTATACTTTTAGAGCTTGCGTCTGTGTTTTTATGGTGCCCAGAGTTAAAGGTTTATTGCTCTTTCATCCCTCAGGAGATTTAATGGAATTGCCAGATACAAATTCAGGTCTCAGATGTTTCTCATAAAATTCCTTGGGAGAAATAAAAATAGAAGCTTGTCTGATGTGTATAGGTATAAAAGGAATATTGATGGCATATCACAGATATATTATTGATATTTAGGAGTTCATATGAATCATATCTCTAACTTTTGTTTGCAGAATTTTGGGGATCTTTGTTCACTTTGCTCTCCATTTATTCTCATTGTTGTCTAGAAAAGTCAAATTTTGATTTGATTTCAATACTTGGCTGTCCAGCCAATAAATCCTGCTTAGAGGCCATGCAAATGTAATCTAGGAGCCAGTAACAGCACAAGATCCCTACCTCGCAATACATCACCACTGAGACTGTGAACTCTGGATTCAGTGACAGTCAATTAGTCACTTCCAAATGAGACTAATTACTCGGGTTTAGACTTGGTCTTTTATTTGACCTCTATCTTTGGTGCAGCATTAATAAAAAACATCAAACTGTAATTAGCTCTGATATAAGTTTCCCACACACAACTCAAATTGAGAAATGTCCAAAACAAACTATTCCACACCACCAGTAGTCATTTGTAAAGGTAAAAACACACTTATTCCAGGTCCTACTCACATTTGTGTAACAAATGCCAGTTACAAATTCAGGTCTCAGATGTGCACTTTTAAGAACCACATCATTTGCAAACACAAACACAGGCAGCCATTGGCATTACAAACACACACACACACACACACACACACCCATAGACTAGGGATTTAGCAGAACATTGTACCTAAACTATGGTGACATTGTTATTGTATTGTACAAATAAGTACAATTACCGAAAACATTGCCTATTTTATTCCATTGAAATGCAGATTGAACAGTATGGCATTGACTTCAAATTTACTTACAGTATAGTAACAACAATTTTAATTAATTAACACTAATTAACACCTAATTTATATAGGGTTAAAATTTTCTGCAGTGAGTTGGGACTCCATAACAGATATTGTTTTCCTTTCATCAGGCCTTTAATTATTGATGTGCAGTCACCTGTTGAGATTTCTAAAGTCAAACAAAGGCAGTGTTTTTTTTTTTTTCTCCTGCAATCAAAGATCCGTAGAACAGAGGAGATTTTACACAAGGAAAACTGACAGCTTCCTCCATAATTCATGAAGGTCCAGCCTTTAAAGCACTTATTTCACTTTGAACTTGCCCTTATGAAAATATAAGTTATTTAAGTTCTTGCCTGGTATCCATATTTTAACTAGAATAAATCATGTTAAACACATTTATCAACTATGAATTCAGCTATCATTGTTAATATATTGTTAATTTAACTGTCATTACTAGGGCTGGGTATTGTTCAAAATCTTTCGATCCGGTGCCAATTTCGATACCTCAGTTTCGAATACCGGTTCCTAACGATACTTTTTTCGATACCATATGTTTTAAAATCCATTTCAACATCAACACAAATACATTAAACACAAAACTTTTATTTTTCACCTTAATCAAAACAAATTCTGGTAACACTTCACACTCAGGATAACATTATTAATACAACTGGTTGTGCTTTTTGGATAGGGGTGTGCCATTCAGGGGCGGACTGGGACCAAAATGTTGCCCTGGACTTTCTGGCCCACAGCAGCCCACCACATCATAACGCAAACGCCCCTGTTTTGATGTCATTTATTAATTTAATATTTAAGTAAACAGTTTGGGGATTTTAACCAATAGGGCAACTGATCCTCCATTGAAAAAAAAAAGAACAGCAGCTGTTCATTTAGCGACTCCTAGTGAGGGATACATGCTCATCAAGACACAAACATTCTTCTAGAACTCACACTTTGCATTCAGTTAGCAGATCCATACGAATCATGCATGAAATAGAAGTTTATAAACTCAAACAATCACTTTATGTGCTTTACAGATGAACTTGAAATCTTAATTCATACGAGATGTTCAATAATAGATAATCTTTGGATAATCTTAACTGATGATTCTTTTGAGTCAATCTTTTCAAATAATTATTTATTTTGTTTAACGAAACCAGTGTTGAAACCAGTGTTTCACAAACTGGATAGATCTGAGGTGCAGGGCTTGCAAAATCGTTAGCCCAACGTCCCGGGGCTATTGTTTTTTCCAGTCCGATGGGCTATTCTATTCTAAAATTCCTAACTTAATTCGCGTTGTTCACACGCTTGAAGGGGTGAAACGGATCGTAGCTGATCGTTTGCACTTGTTTCTAAATATTGCTGATTCAAGCATTTTACACAATTTGCGCACGTTCGGAGCTTGCGCTCACTCATTCAAAGCACGCGCTGCGAGCAGTATTTCAAACAATGCGCGTACATAGAATGAATTCATCTTTCGCATATCGTAACTTCTGAATGAACACATACACACACAATTATATCAAAATAATTGTCTCAGCAAGAATTATCATAAACACAGTCAGTTATGTTTTAAGTGAACGTATACAGTGGCCTACTGCTTAGAGAAATTCGCTGTTCCGGATAAATCTGTCTCTCTCTTTCTGTTTTTTAGACGACGTGAAAGGGGGCGTGTTTCAAGATACGCAATGGAGTAGACCAAACTAAACAGGGAGGGAGGGCAAAACACTCATCCAAACAAATGTTTCATTAAATTGGTGGTATTGCCGGCTTTGGTTGTAATACTCTTATCGCATATGTTGCACTTTGCTGACTTTTATAAAGTGTAGCCACACTTTTGACCTCTTTGGCATTGTAAAACGGAAACGTTTTTAGAAGAAACAACTACACTTGTGTTGTGTGACTGCAAGTATTTTCAGAAATCTTCCCCCGCACGTTACGTGTGGTGGACAGCAAATCACCGAAAATGTATGTCCTTACATGCACATATGCTACAAGCACACACAGACACAGCCACTTGGCAAAAAAAAAAACAGCCACTTGGCTTTTGGAACCGAAATTTGGCACCGAAAGATAAATAATTTTTCAATACTCATAGTATCAAAGTTTTTCGTTCAGTACCATTAAGGCATCGAAGTTCGGTACCCAGCCCTAGTCATTACAATATAATATCAAAATGTCATATAGTTAAAATGATAAGGATTGTTATCTGTGGATAAGTATGACATAGCACAGTTTTCTTAGTTTTTGTTCTCAGTTCAGTTTATGTAAGGGCTAATGAACATTTGATTAAAAAACAATTGATTTCATATTGCTTAATTGTTAATGTAAAACACAAAATAAGTTATTTGTTGCAGTATGTGTGTGTGTGTGTGTGTGTGTGTGTGTGTGTGTGTGTGTGTGTGTGTGTGTGTGTGTGGGTGTGTGTGTGTGTGTGTGCTGTGTCCATACAATGTAAACCAATAGGGTCTCCAAGGTAATTTTTTGATCCCACTGACTGTCATTGTATAGACAAATAAAAAACATTCATTTTGCACAGAATAAATACAGTCATACAGGTTTAGAATGACATAAGATTGAGTAAATCATTACAGAATTTAATTTTTTGGTTGAACAATATTTTTAAGCATGAGTCAAAGGGCATGTGACAGGGAATTGTGTGGTGAATTCAAATATATCATGTTTTTTGGGGCACCATACATTATAACTGAGGATCACACACTATCACACTTGCAATTTGTTCCAAACACAACACACTTTGCTAGTAGATGTCAAACATGTTTTGTATCCTCCTAATGGATGAAATCATATTTTGAAGCAGACAAAAAATCCTTTTTTTATGGTTTCGTTTAGGAAAAGTCTGTGCTCATCATACACTACTCGATTTTCTGTGTAATATGTCAACTTCAGCTGCCCAGAATCTACAGACTGGCTTAGACTTCCAGCAACTAACTGACTCATCGAGACTACAGATTGAGGCAAATATCTGTACATTAGCACAATTCAGCCTTCAGTAATGTTCACAGTGATATTTGAGAGTAGGCCAAGCAATCAAAGTTTTCAATGTTTTTCTATCTATATTTATTTATCTTTCACCACACAAGAAGAACCACACAAATGGATTTCAGCAGCTTCAACACAATGGTGCCGTGGAACACCACCATGAACTTATTACAGGGACAATCCCTCCGGAGTCACCTAGGGTTAAGTGCTTTACTCAGTGGCACAATGACGATGGCTCTCAGCTCACTCCATACAGGGTTTAAACCAGCAACCATCCAGATACAAATCCTGAGCTTTCGCCACTACATCACATTACACATTATGCCACTACATCACATTAATCAAAACACTTGACAGTCATTCAGTCATAGTGTAACAGCAGTCATTTAGTGGCATCATCCAGTTCTTGTTCAGTACATCTATATTAGTGTCGCACACACACCTACACACCCAAGTGTTACACAAAACATTATCCAATTCGTCAATAATGACTGAAGAGGTTGACTGTCTGTCTGAGTGTTTGCTAGCTCACCAGCAACTCTCGTCACTCTGAGATTTTCTCATAGAAGGTCAAAACCGTAGCCCACAGCAAGCTGTTGGTACTTTCGCCCAAGTGTGACAGTTTTCTGCATCTTCCACTTTCCGTTTTCACACTTATTTTCATCTTGTCTGTGTTTGTGTAAGTGTGTGTGTCCTATTTTGGTACTTCGGTACAAAGTGGGTTGCCACAGTAAAACATCTCGCAAGGGTTGAGCGTCTGCAGAAAACATGAGGCCTCGTGGGATTTCCATCACACTTCTCTGACAGCCGTTCTCAAACCCTGGTGTGTTGCTAAATGTTTCTCTCTGCCCCTGCTGTGAGTGATGTGGCCTCATTAGCTGATGATTGCTGGTTATGTAATGCCACATAATGAAGCTCAGGTTTCTGAGGACAGGTGATGTGTGAGAAGGACTAAAAGGGAAAGACAGAGAAGGGAGTTCGATTGAAAAGTTGTTACTGGCTTCATGAGAAGGCCATTTACTGTTTCTCACAGTTTGTGGACAGTTTGGGAGTTTTGAGTTTTTAAACTGTGTGTCAGGACTGTGTTTGCTGTGGCAGTCTAAATGACAACAAGAAATTCCATCTGCAATCTTTCCATCTTTAGGGGAAACTGCATATTTAGTGGCAAATAATTCAGTGTGAGATTTGATTGGATAGTAAAAATCAGACAGGGTATTGATTACTCAACAAAAATGTCATTTTAGACAGAGGGTCGAGGTTTTACGCAGTAAGAAACAGAGAAATTAATATGTTTATTCAGCAAAATTAATGATTTCGTTGGTCAAAAAGACTAAAAAATATTAAGGTTCTTTTGAACTTTCTATATATCAGATAACCCTGGAAAACAATTATCACAGTTTCTACAAAAAATATTAAGCAGCACAACTGTTTCCAACAATAATTATATTAAGAAATGTTTATTAAACAAGAAATCAGTAAACTGTATGATTAAGTGAGATCATGTGAGACTAAAGTAATGGATGCTGAAAAATTAAGCTTTGTCGTCACAGGAATAAATTGCATTTTAAAATATTAAAACAGAAAAAAGGTTATATGTCAAACTATTACTCTTTGTACTGTATTTTGTTTTGATCTACTAAATGCAGCCTTGGTGAGACTTGTGCCAAAAACATTTAAAATCTTACTGACCCCAAACTTTTAAACGGTAGTATACATGAACATAAATACTTGTAGCTATACAAATTCTACTGCAATGCGATTCGCTTTAGACATACAGTACATTCTGTGAACTTCCCTAAACATTTCCTCTCGAGGGAATCCCTGCAGTCATTGTGGAAGTGCGTTCTCAAGATGGAGGGAAGTTAGTGTGAGAAGGCAGGGTATAAAAACTTTTAAATGGAATGCACCCAGAAAATATAGCAATCCACATACTGTATCAAATAATTTGTAAAATGTTTTTATTTAATTTTTTGAGGAGTGCTTGCTTTAAGAGTATATGTAATAAAAATACCAGTGAAATAAACAAAATAAATTTAGAAGTGCTGTATGTAGGATTGACACCAAGTGGTTAAACTGGGTATCGTAGTCCAAATTCAAAATATTGGAGAGGGTTTCTTTTTCTCCTCAGACTTGACGCACATGCAGGTTGCCAGATTGACAACACAAATAAAGAAACGAGCGCACTTGACAATGAATATTCTACATTTTCAAAGTAGAATAACTGACTGTAGAATTGTTTTGCAGATAAACAAGTTAACTTAGCATGTTTCTTAAATATCTGCAAAAATATTTTGGTATGTTTATGCTTTGGTAGAGTCAAAAAAGTGCATACAACACCTTTAAACTAAAATATATTCTTTGAAACAGTCTTAATAATATAGTAATGTCTGCATTTGTGTACTTGAGTAGAGTGTGTTTCTTTCTGGCCTTAATGAGAAATCAATTTGGATTCATTTAACAAAGTTGTCTTTAACTCAGTATGTTGCCTAACAAACCGCATAAATATGACACTTCAAGGCCTTCATCTTTCTCACAAAGATTCTCCCTCTCTCTCTCTCTCTCTCTCTCTCTCACAAACACACACACACACACTCACACACAAACCCCTTCTCTCTTTTTCTTTTCTCACTCTCTTCTCATTTCGTCCTTGACCAGCCAAGAATGACATAAATGTTTGACATCGCAATTTTCCTCCAATTCCAGCATCCCTCCTCATTTTCAGTTTCGCCCACCCTTCTTTTTCCCTTTCTGTCTTTCATATCCACATGACCATTTGCATCCAGGTGAAATGGGCATGTGTTGTTTACCATTTCAAAACCCTACGCACGCCTTCCCACAAATACATTTCCATCCCTCTCTTCTCAGATAAGACTTCTGCTGCCCTATCCTCATTTTTCCTCCCTCTCTGTTTCTCTATCGCTGTCTCTCTCTCTCTTTTAGATGAGGCAGTTTTTCCACAATGCTTTCCATTCACGTCAAACACATTTCGAATACGGCTCAGATTTCCACTACAAACCCACTGCAAGGACACAGAGCTGTGCATGAGAAAAAGGGGAGAACTGAGCTCTCTGATGCTCGTCCCCTCGTGTGTGTGTGTGTGTGTGTGTGTGTGTGTTTGTTTGTTTGTGTCTCTCATAGGAGTTATTTGGAGACCCCTAAAATATAAAACATAAAAATATAAAAACATGTTCAATTATTTCTTATTTTTATTATTGTATAAATGCTAATGCCATTTTATTGTAGAGTTATTTATATTTATTTATTTTTTGCATGGCTTATTATCCAACTTAAACACAAAATGTTTATTTTATTTTATTTTATTTTACATGGCTTATTATTGGCCTAAAACACAAAAGGTTTGTTTTGTTTTACATGGCTTATTACAGGCCTAAGACACAAAAAGGTTTATTTTATCTATATTTATTTATTTTTGCCTAAAACAAAAAAAGCCTCTTCATTGTATGCATGCAACGTCAATGCAACAAAACCACTTTGCCTCTATTATAATAAAGTGATCTGTCTACACTGAATGCACAACCACCATGCAACTTGCACCTTTTTTTTTTTTTTTTCACTGCCACTCCAAACTATTTTTTGCTTTGCCCGACGTTTTGCAACTTAAATATAATAGCCACGGTGTCCTTGTATTTATACAAAACATTTTAATTTCACTTTTCAAAATTAAAGGCCATAAAAAATTAAAAAAAGTGATTTTTCCAGCTGGATGATTGACCATCACTTCAGCTTAACCTTACGAAGACAGAACTCCTGGTGATTCCAGCTTACCCATTGCTTCATCACAACTTCTCTATACAGCTGGGTTCATTAACCATTACTCCTTCGAGGACAGCCAAAAACCTAGGAGTTATGATGGATCATCTGTTAAGCTTCACAGACCATATTGCTACAACGACCTGGTCCTGCAGATTTGCCTTATACAACATTAGGAAGATTAGACCCTTCCTGTCAGAGCAAGCCACCCAACTTCTTGTCCAAGCTCTTGTTCTCTCCAGACTGGACTATTGTAATGCTCTCCTGGCGGGACTTCCTGCATGTACTATCAAGCCTCTGCAATTGATCCAGAATGCAGCAGCAAGGGTTGTCTTCAATGAGCCAAAAAAAGCTCACGTTACTCCCCTCCTCATCGGGTTACACTGGCTACCAGTAGCCGCTCGCATCAAATTCAAGGTACTGATGCTTGCCTACAAGACGACCACTGGCACGACACCAACTTACCTAAACTCACTGGTTAAATCATATTTGCCCTCCAGAAGTTTGCACTCTGCAAGTGAACGACGCCTTGTGGTGCCATCCCAAAGAAGTTCAAAATTACTCTCACTGACCTTTTCCTGGACTGTGTCCAGCTGGTGAAATGACCTCCCAATCTCAATTCGTACAGTCTTTACTCAAGAAACATCTAAAGACTCATCTTTTTTGACAGCACTTAACCAACTAATACTAGCACTTTTCCTTTTCTTGTCTTTTCATTAAAAAAAAACCTGGCTAGGCGTTCAATACTAGACTAACTGAGACTTGTCATGGCACTTGTATACTGTTGTTGTTCTCTTGTTGACCTGACAGCTTCTATTGTTCTCATTTGTAAGTTGCTTTGGATAAAAGCGTCTGCTAAATGATTAAATGTAAACGTAAATGTTAAAAGAAAAAATAGGACTAGAGTAATGAAAAATAGATCTTAAGATTTCTGTAAAATTTAGTTCTTAAACATTTCTAAATATTATGTGTATTTGAACTCATTTTTAGAGTCATGTCGCTGTTTGTGAGGTTTGTGGTCTCTTAGTGTGACCACTACCTGCCTGAGCTTCTAGGAGAATATTACAGTTCCCTAGGAATGCAATTCAAGGCATCATTAGTCCAATAAACAAGCAATGCAGTAGAAGAGAAGAGATGAGTCACACAATAATCCTATTCACTAATACATGTAAAAGTGTAGCAATATCTTCATATAGTTAAAATTCATTGTTTCTTCAATTCAACTCATTCATTCTTGTATTTGTTGTACCTGTTCATCTGGCGCCTAATGAAGCATAACACTTCAGGAGATGTGTCTGAGAACCCTGCTGTATTGAAATTATAATTAGCTTTATATAAAAGCAATAGAATTAGTATGTTGATAGCTAAACTAATATTGTGTGTGTGTGTGAGAGAGAATATGCAGGACCTGTTGTCTACCAAAGGAAGTCATCTCATAAATTAACTAGATTTCTCTGAAGGAGTGTCAGGGAATGATGGAGGTTCAGGTCTTGGGATGTTCCTCAGTAATGAAGTTTATAAGATGAGAATGTGTGTGGTGGACGTAAGGAGCCCACGCTGGGCAGGCTTCGGTCAACTGTTTGTGTGCTGTGTGTGATGAATAGCCCCTGCCACCAAATGAATTGCCCGCAGTGGCTGCCGCAACTTATCATTGCATTAAATTGGCACTGGAAGCAAGGAGCAAAGACCCCTGGGAAATTAGCCAACCACAATTCACCTTGACCCAGTAGACAACACGTTTCACTCTCACAGGAGCTTGAATGTTCCGAAGCGGTAACGCAGTGTAAGAACATGTCGATTCCCCAGACAGTGGTCATGCTAACATGTCTCTCTCTCTCTGTCTTCCAGGTTACCTGAAGGACAGGCCGATGGTGGTCCCGGAGCCATGGGTAAATTACGCAACCTTGAAGAACAACTGATCAAAGCTAAGGAGAAAATCAACTCTTACCGTAGCCTCCCTGCTGATGGTGTGTAAATATATACAGTTATCTAAATTAACTATACAATATCGTTTTTATGTAAAGCTAACATCAAATTTAACATTTTCACAATTACCTGCCAAAATTTCATACATTTCAACACATTTTAATTTAATTTAAATTAATTTCTTAATAAATAAAACTAATTAACTAATCCTAACCAAAGTCTAACTCTAAAAGTACAACTAGAAATGATAATTTTAGTTTTTGTACCTTAAATGTGTCTCTAAACACCAGACTTAGTTAACTTCTGCTCATCCTAAAGTATAGTTAAGCAAATGCACACACACACACACACACACACACACAAACGCATGTGAGTGTGTGAGGGCTGACAGCTCTTTTTCAGATGTGCTGTAATGGCTTGCTGTTAATGCTGAGTGAAGGAAAGATGAAACGCGTCAAATTAATAGGAACCTTTTAATATGGATGAAAAGTGTGCGTGTGTGTGTATGTGTGTATGAGAGTTCACAGTCAAGGACGGTCGTATCACTACAGGGAGTCTGTGTAAATTGTCCTTTAGCCAACCTTTGCCTTCTTTTCACGCACGCACATACACACATGTGTGTGTGTGTGTGTGTGTGTGTGTGTGTGTGTGTGTGTGTGTGACAGGCTCAAAGCTTAATAGCATCATAAGTTAACCAGTATCCCTGGATCATCTGCTGGTTCACATAATACACACACACACACTCACACACACATTCTCTGTGGCTGGTTTCTGGGTCAGCAGTCCTTATAGTATTGCACTGAATGATCTTTTGAGAGGGAGAACAAGTGGAACACTATACACAGAGGATCACAGCTGTGTGCCGGATTGTCTTACAGCCACTGATACCCTTATTGAATATCACAGCTTTTTAGTCCCACACACATCTTTGTGCATTCACTCACATATACAGGTCTGACAGTCTACGACAACAGCACATCAGTATGTCATTTAGTGATATGGGTAATACCCAGTGTATCATCCTCCATCCATGAATATAATTCCCCAAATGCTAGTTGTTGCACCTTCTTCAATTGTGGTGATATGGGTTTATTAATGGGTGATGTTAATCCAGGTATCTAGACAGCATGGTATATAATGCAGAGTTATTCTATTTGATTTTATATTAATGAGCAAATTACATATTCAGAATTGTTTAAATGAAATGACGTACACATCATCATTTCAAATGTTGTGATGTTTCTTTGAAAGAAGTGTGTGCTGCATTCATTGTATCAAAAATACAGAAAACAGTAATATTTTGACATATATTATTACAACTTAAACCGTTCTCTAGTTTAGCATATTTTAAAATGTAACTTATTTCTGTGATGCATAGTTGAATTTTCAGCAGCCATTACTTTAGTGTTCTGTGTCCCATGATTTTTTGATCAGAAATCATTCTAATTTGCCGATTTGTTGCTCAAGAAGCATTTCTTATTATCAAGGTTGAAAGTAGTTGAGCTGCTTAATATCTGTGTGAAAACTCTGAAGTTCAAAATTCACTCAAAAATATGGAAACATACTAGGTATACTTTGGTTTTGCATTATCTGTCTCACGACAGGTAAAAATGGATATCGGCTGATGGCAATAATCACAAAGAGTAGAGATATACTGTAGGCCATTTAGTGGACCTGGCTGATTTATATTGGTCTTTCATGTCAGTAGTAACCATTAGCATTTAAATAATATTAATGTTTGTGTGTGTGTGTGTGTGTGTGTGTGTGCAGGTCCAGGAAAGGACCAGGAGGAGCTAAGGAGGAAGGTGGAGAATGGCGTGAAGGAATTGTGGTATTTTGTTCGCAGTGAGTTGAAGAAACTAGCACTGGTGGACACTGGAGCACTACAAAAACATGTGGACACACTCCTGCAGGACCTTGGACACCAGCAGAGGTTACACACACACATCCAGTACTGTATATATACTTAGAATGACATTGACAGTATAAAAAACTGACAGTAAATACCTTTATAATGTTACAAATTTGTATTTCAAATAAATGCTGTTTTTTTAAGTGTCGAGTCAACAAAAAATGCTGAAAAAAATTGTTGACTAGACAGTTCAAAACACAGCATTTATTTGAACTACAGATTTGTAACATTATAAAGGTATTTACTGTCAGTTTTTACTGTCCTTGCTGAAGAAAGTATCAATTTCTTAATTTCTTAATAAAAAGTATTAATTTAGTAAGAAAATATCTTAACAAACTTTTGAACGGTAGTGTAAATGTGATTCCAAATAAATATACCTCCTCACCAGTATGAGAAATCAACTTATTTATTTGCTCTGTGGAATTGATCTTTAGAGACTTTTTAAGGTAATTTTTTTGTGTCTAAACATAAAAACACAGTATCCTGTCAAGTTATGATAAATACTTCCACTCAATGAATGAATTAAAATAACTTACCAGTCTGAACCATTATTTCTGTTAATTATGAAATTAAGTCAACATAAATGCAACAGTGAAATATCATAATATAAACACTTTGCCTGGATACATTTGAAATGATTAGCTTGGTCCCTATACAGCTGTCATCAAATCTACATTATAGCAAAAACTGAAATTCACTTCAGGGGCCTCTTCTCCACATTTTAAATATCCAAGGCCTCAAAACATTTTGTTGTACAATAGAAGAGATGAATAACTGTTTAATACTTTTGAATCCCAGCGTAGAGGAATACATACCCATGATACACATATATGCTGACTTTACTTCCTTTTTTGTGTAAGCTCAATTTCACTTGTCCTAATCATGTGCTATATTTTATTAAAGAGGAAAAATTCTCTCCATCTCTAATCTCTTTCTAAACAGCATGTAATCTCATGGGGTAGGAATACCATTACTGGGGTTTTATGGGTGTGTATGTTTAGATCAGCACGTTTGCTCGCGCTTCAGAAAAAGACATCCATGTAATGCTGAACAGAAGCTAAAAAATGAAAAAATTACTAGAGTGCTTTTAATTGTAGTGTGGATGATTAAGAGTTCGTAGGCCAGGCTGACTTTAGTTTGTGACTGTAAAACTAATTTAATATTATTTCTTTACAAAATGCTCTGTAATTAGCCAATAATCAATTGGTTTAATTAGCAGAAATGGTTTGATGCAGTTGTTCGGAGTTTTGAGCTGTGTTTTACAGTGGTCTTTATGTAATCTTTAGGTCCATCATGACAGACCTGTATCATCTGAGCCAGGCGGACGGTGCTGGAGATTGGAGAGAGAAAGAAGCTAAAGAACTGTCTGACCTAGTACAGAACAGAATCATGTACCTACAGGTATAGTATGCACGCTTTTGGTTTTTTGTTTTTTCCTTTTCATTTTCTTTCTTTAGGAATATTTTATTTTTTAAGACTTTAGTCTAGATCAGGGGTTCCCAAACTTTTTAGCCCGCGACCCCATGATAAATGCGCTGCTGCCCCGCGACCCCCCCCCAAAAAAAAAAAAAAAAAAACACCTCTCGTCGCGTGAAATGTACAGCAAATCGATTTTATGCCCAGTCTCAAAGCACACGAAGTTATATTTTATTGTTCTGCGTGCAAAATCAGTGTTACAATTCTGTATGAGCTGCTCGATATCCACCTGTTCTCTCTCGGAAAGTAACTGTGCAGCTATGTTGGGTTGAACTCGTTCATTATTCTGCCATCAGGAACCAGTCGAGTAAGTCTGAGCTGCTCACACGCGTGCTCCCGCGCGGACACACACGCACGCACGCACGCACACACGCACGCACGCACGCACACACACACACACACACACACACACACACGCTAATCCGCTAGATGTGTCACTTTATGCTTTCCATGGTGACGCGTCATTGCTTGTCACGTGACATACCACAGCAACAACAGAGCTGAATGAATGATCTGCTTTTGTCATTTTTCCTTTTTTTATTCAAAATATTAACAAATTTGTTAGATATGGCATGAAATAGCTGATATTCCGATTGTCAAATATATGCAAGTGGAAGTGTTTTGTTGTTTAAACACCTTTATAACGATCGCGTTAGTTGAGCTGTATGCGCGATGGGCGCCGCCATCTTAGTTTGTGCCGCAGACGCAGTTCAGAGAATCAGATCTGTTGGATTTACAACACGTGAATTCATCCACTTCTCCCGAAATACATAAAAGTAAGTGGCTGGTGAACTGGGAGAATAATGGAGTAAACTTTAAAGTTACTTACACAATGTGTATCTGATATGAATAAAATGTGTCTAATTATAATGAAAAAGATTATTATTGCCTCTTCCTTTGACATCAGTGTGTATTTTACAAACTCTAAATGTATTGTTTTTTCTAGTACTTATATGTCTGAAACCTAAAATAAACTTTATGTGGTTGAAAACACTGAAAAGTTGTGATGACAGCTCTGAGCGCACTTGTCTCTGGCTCAGCGCCAGCCAACTCGCGAGAGCACATTTGAATTTCACGTCATGCACTGACCGGTGTGGTCGTACACTCCAGGGACTAGCCTAGACTGATCACACCGGTGTGATCGTACGTGCGATGCGAAAGAGTTAAATTAAATGAAACAAAAATATATAAAGCCTATATCGAAATCATCTCGCGACCCCTGCGCCGGGGTCCCGCGACCCACCGTGGGGTCGCGACCCCTACTTTGGGAACCACTGGTCTAGATGACACCCCATAACTCATATCCTTTGGCTCATATTTAGTGTTGGGCGTTATGGCCATTTTTCAGATCGTCATATCGTCAGCCCGTGAGATCGACAATACATGATATTATCGTGCATGGGTGGAGCAAGAGAGAGACTCTTTGTTCTTGTCAAATCATAACTATTTGGTGTTTTAAACCACGCTGGTGCATGAGAGAGAGAGCCTGTGGAATCACCAATAATAATAAAAATATACTTTCAAACATACTGATAAACTAACGTTAAATACAATGTATTTAAAATAGCTAGTTCATATAGTCGGATGCAACTGTCATATTGCGCGTCCTGTGACAAATTTGCTGCATCTGCGCACGGAAGTTATCAGTCTAAATGTTCTGTCAATGGTGAAAATTAATAGTAGATTTAATTGAAAGTCATGCAGTTTAACACTAATATTGGACATAAATGACCACGTTAAATATAAAGTATTCAAAACAGGTAAGTTGATATATTTGGAGTAAAGTTGAATTGAACTGCTACATCAGTCATACAGCGCTACGGACCGCACTGTATGACGAGACCGATGCACCGCCACAGAAACAAGAATGAGATGCATTCTAACCACTGTTGGGAACGTTACTTTAAAAAAGTAATTAGTTATAGTTACTCACTACTTGTTCCAAAAAGTAACTGAGTTAGTAACTGAATTACTCTATAATAAAAGTAACTCGTTACCAGGGAAAGTAACTATTTGTGTTACTGTAAAAAAAAAAAAAAAAAGTTGCTGTATGTCAAAGAATTTGTTTGTTTTTTTAGCAGTTTTCACAAGTACATAACGTTCGATATTTATTGCATGTCAACAGACAGCAAGAGTTTTATCGTGCACTTCAAGTATTATCTTTGTAAGAAAATTGTTTTTGGCCACGTATACATGCGTGTGTCACACATTACATGTAGGCTACTCATTACATGCACGTTCTTGCATTTGACCACAATGAATTTGAAGTAGTGCTTATATCTCCACCTTGAAAATGCCAACTTTTCATCGGATTGCTCCTGACTCGCCATCTCTGCTGCTGCTGCGAATCTCTGTTTAGCTTTTGCGTGTGTGTGTGTGTGTGTGTGTGTGTTTGTGTCTGTGTGGAATGCAGTGCTGAAATAGCTGGGCAGTTTGATAGCCGAATTATAATAGGCTGCCTAATAAAAAAAAAAAAAAATAGTTATTATTATTACTATTATTATTTAATACATTGATAGGAGAATGAGCATAATATCGTCTTGACTATCGACAGAGAAATCTGCTTATGTCGATATCTCTGACTATCGTCGATACACGATACTATCGTTTATCGGCACAACCTTAGTCATATTGACTAAAGAGATTCTTTCATATTTGTGAGCCCATTCCCTCTGTGTGCCATATATCAGACCATAAGACTTGTTCTGTTATGAATGAGTCACTGAATAATTTACTAAACCAGTTAATTAAAAACACAGAATTGCACAGAAGACTAAAACAAGCATTGTTTGTTGTTAATAACTGTGTGTTAAAATTCTAATTAGAGGCTCTTGAAGAAGTGTTTAATTTAATGTAATAAAAAGGTGCTTCTTTAAGGCTCCAAATGTGATTTGCTCATGACTAATTCTTTAAAACAAAGATACTTCAGTGAACAATATGTGTGTTAGCATGTGGATATGTTCTGTTCACTTAAAAGATTTGCTTAAAAACACTGATTCATTCAAAACCATTGGTGTCAGGGTTTTGGTAAGGGAGGAACTCAGGTGCAGACAGGAAGTAACGAAACAGGATTTATTTAACAAAAAAGGGGAAAACAAAACCCACGAGGGGGAAAACAGGACTAGGGCAGATACAACAATAACTAAACAGGACTGATTAATCAAGATAAACAAAGACTCAAAACAGGAGAACACTAACTACAAATAACACTCACGGTTATACAGGATACAATATCTCAATCACAGGTGAGGAACACACAAATCACAATGAACCGACGCAAGACAGAGCACACTAGGAGATCTAAATAGGGGGAACAATCAAGACACGACAGGTGGCACAGATGGGACAATCAAGACACGACTAGGTTAACAAGGGGGGCGGGGCAAGGGAACGAGACAACACAAGCACATGGCCCAAAGACAAGGCCATGCGCTTGTACACAAAACACGGGTCTGTCATGATCCTGCCTCAAGACTAGGAAAAATCAAGGACACGAGGGCAGAATCATGACAGAACCCCTCCCTTAAGGAGCGGCTTCCAGACGCTCCTCAAGGGAAAATCAAACACGGGACACGACTGACATGACAGACTGGGACACAGACACAAACCAACAAGACATGACGAACAACAACAAGGGCAAACATGAATACACAACGGCAGGGTTGGGGTGACAAATCAAAAAAAATAAACAGGGAAGGGGAGGGGGCGGGACCACAAAGTTCATGGGGGACAGACCAGGGCGGGTGGGAGGGGTAGGAATCTTAGGAGGACAGGACGAAGGCTGACGACGGGGGGTACGGGCAGGTCTGGGTGGTGAGGGGCGGGGAGGGGTCTCGGGACAATTGACAGGGGACATGACAGGAGCAGACAAGGGACGCGGGGCAACACTTACGGGACGCGGGGCAACACTTACGGGACGCGGGGAGACGACATCTACTGGACACGGGGGGACAACATCTACTGGACACGGGGGGACATTAACGGGACACGGGGCCACATCAACGGGACACATGACCACATCAACAGGACACGGGGCCACATCAACAGGACACGGGGCCACATCAACAGGACACGGGGAGACAACGGCTGGACACGGGGAGACAACGGCTGGACACTTGGGACTTCTGGGGACAGGGTCAGGGGACAAGACAGGACTGACGGGGATTTCTAAAATTTGGACAAGACGGGACAAATAATCAGAAAAGGCTTTAGCAGCTATGATAATTGGCATCTCCTTATGAGATGAGACCGACTGTACAAGAGTCTTTGCTGCGGAGTCGGCCGCGGCTCTCTCCTCCGCTCTCACGACTGCAGACTTGCATACAGCTCTCTTCCTTGCCGGCTCGGGCACGCCAGCGCTCACCGCTGCTGGCTCGGGCACGCTCACCGCTGCTGGCTCGGGCACGCTCCGCTGCTGGCTCGGGCACGCTCTCCGCTGCTGGCTCGGGCACGCCAGCTCTCTCCGCTGCTGGCTCGGGCACGCCAGCTCTCTCCGCTGCTGGCTCGGGCACGCCAGCTCTCTCCGCTGCTGGCTCGGGCACGCCAGCTCTCTCCGCTGCTGGCTCGGGCACGCCAGCTCTCTCCGCTGCTGGCTCGGGCACGCCAGCTCTCTCCGCTGCTGGCTCGGGCACGCCAGCGCTCACCGCTGCTGGCACGGGCACGCTCACCGCTGCTGGCTCGGGCACGCTCACCGCTGCTGGCTCGAGAGGAGACAGGGTCACAGGACCGGCAGGCCCCTTCTTCTTCCTCTTCCTCCTCGGGCGCGGTGCAGAGGCTACAGCTGGGTCAGAGGCGGGTTGGGGGAGTTTGGTCTCGGGTAGGGCAGCCTCGGACGCCGAAGACTCTGAAGCTGACTCCCACGACAATCGTCTCCCTCGCTTCATGGGGAGACTGCTGGCTGTGGAAGGCGCCTCAGGACTCTGGGGGGGATCTGCCTGTTCCCCCAGGGTTGCCACGGCCAGGACACGACCCTCTGGGATCGTTGGCAGCTGGGTAGGTGGGGACCTCTGGGGCTCCTCCTCTCGCCCGCTCGCTCCGGAACGACCTCCCCTGGTCCCCCGGAACACCACAAGGCGAGAGCCCTCAAAACAATCTCGCTGGCTGGCTGATGCCATCCAGCATTGCCTCCTGTCTGCGGAGTTCCTTCGTGGTCGGTTCATTCTGTCAGGGTTTTGGTAAGGGAGGAACTCAGGTGCAGACAGGAAGTAACGAAACAGGATTTATTTAACAAAAAAGGGGAAAACAAAACCCACGAGGGGGAAAACAGGACTAGGGCAGATACAACAATAACTAAACAGGACTGATTAATCAAGATAAACAAAGACTCAAAACAGGAGAACACTAACTACAAATAACACTCACGGTTATACAGGATACAATATCTCAATCACAGGTGAGGAACACACAAATCACAATGAACCGACGCAAGACAGAGCACACTAGGAGATCTAAATAGGGGGAACAATCAAGACACGACAGGTGGCACAGATGGGACAATCAAGACACGACTAGGTTAACAAGGGGGGCGGGGCAAGGGAACGAGACAACACAAGCACATGGCCCAAAGACAAGGCCATGCGCTTGTACACAAAACACGGGTCTGTCATGATCCTGCCTCAAGACTAGGAAAAATCAAGGACACGAGGGCAGAATCATGACACATTGGATGCTATTTTTAATTTGAAATGAACAGATAATGACTACAAGGGGATGGAAGTACTCAACGTTATGACATATTCAATGAACTCTACTTCTGTGAAAAATAAATCCAAACTTTGAAGATTTGGCTGGATTAAATGTAAAAATGTGAGAAATTTTCTGTGAATTTCCCATTTTGCATGGCTCTTATGGATATTGAGGGGGTCCTTCTCCATGTCTTAAGCATTTGGCAATACTTCCAACCCCCAAGCCTCCGTTTTGACTGCATGTTTTGTTTGTTCTTCAAATGAAATATTGCTTCTGTTTTGAATACAATCTATAGCTGAACAAGATCTCATTCATTCACTCACCCACCTCCTTCTTCCCTCTCCCCATATATCAATGAGAGGGGTGATTATATTGCAATTGGCGGGACAGCAGTATATTGTCCCTCTCTCTGAGATGGGATGGGGCGGTTGTTTTGCGCTGACTCCACTCTGGAGACTAAACTGACATTCAGCTGTAACACAATGCAGTGCCACGCACAAGCACACAGGCTGTAATCAGCAGAGCTCAGCTTGATTCTGTGTGTTTAACCCGCAGCCTGAACGGCTCCTGCAGAAAGACTTTAAACCGCGTCACATGCTGAAGTTACAGTTGGAAAGTCAACAACACATTTATGGCTTTAGACAACTGATGCTTTTACCTGATAATCTCCATATTTGTAACTGCATATTTGTGGTTATATTTAAGTTTCATAAAGCAATGGTATTAAATAAAAAGGGGTCAGACGTACAGCATGCAATGCCAAGTGCAAATAATAAAATACAGCTATTTAATAAGAGAACATAATAAATAGGCTTATCTTTGTAATTAATAGGCTTAGTTTTAAATATCATTTACTTTAACTCTCAAGGCCATATCTCCAATCAAACTCTACAGTCGGCGGAAATTCATTTGTCATTCAGTAGAAGCTAGTTCAAAAGGTGCAGTGATAATTTGAATGACTTGTGTGAACTACAATGCGTTTCTTGTGGTAAAATGTTTTTATTACATAATCTGTTTATTTACTTATCTTAATACAGAAAATTCCCAAATTCTTTCCCAGTTATACACCATATACAGTTTTATGGTTAGGGGTCTGTAAGTTAGACTCTTTATACACAGTATTTAGTGCTTTTCAGTTCTGGAAAAGTATGGGATAATATTTGTTTAGAAACTTTATTCTGTTTTCTAAAATATAACATTGAGAATTTCTTAAAATAAATTTACTATTCAACCACACAAGAGTGTTTTTCATGAAAATTTGATTAGTTTTATCCCATTAAATGTCTCAAATATGTATCATTGTTATTATGGCCATTTTTATGAATACTAATGATAATGCTACTTGAAACCATTGGAATATGAGGCAAAAGAAGCCCTTTTCTTATTTCTTGATGCCGATGATCTCTAAATATTTAGCCTTACTGATAGGTGAGACAAAGACTGGGAAACACTGCTCGGTATTATAACCTAGTCATTTGGCCTAATGGAAACCTTTTGTGCTACTAGTACTGTGTTAACTTTGACTAATAGCTTAGTGTCAGTGCTCTCCATCAGAGAGACATGTTAGAGCTGTAATGAGAGCTGGAGTGTGATTAAAGTGATGGAGTGTATTTTACTTTGTGTGTGAGAGACAGACAGGTTGATAACAAAGAATCTGTGTCTCTTATGAGAAATGACAGTCCTCTGTCTGTCTCACTACACTGCTGTCATCCATCTACAGTGCGCTCTCTTGCTCCTTTCTTTCTCTTAACTCCAGTCATTCTCCTCTCTATTGTCTCAGTACGAGAGAAACAGCGATAGATGGAAGGAGCATTTTCCGTCCTGTTTGTTTCGTCTTCTTTCATCCATCCAAGATCATTCAGATGTTATATACTTCTGGTGACAGAGCCAAATTTATAATTTCCTCCAGCACATACTAAAAATATTTTAATGTGTGAGATGATTGGAGATAAACTGCTTCTCTTTTTTGTTTTTTTTTTGTTTTTGTTTTTTTTATTGAATCATGTTTTTATCTTACTGGTGGCCAAGAAACATGTATAAAACAAATGTCTCCATGAGCAGCTCGGTACAGAAGTCGCACTTGATCTGCCAAATTCAAATTCACGTGCTGTTTTTGACATCCAGCAGATCAAGGAACCTGCTGAACTGTAAAAAATACGATATACAGCAGCCTCAAACTGTATTTCTACACATGTAATGAAATTCAGATGTTTAAAGTGCGATTTCCTCATCTAAAAGTGTCCACTGAATGTGTAGAAAGCTCCTCAGTCCTCTCTCTCTCTCTTCTGATCTGTATCTGCAGAACCCTCAGGACTGCAGCAAGGCTCGCAAGCTGCTGTGTAACATCAATAAGGGCTGTGGTTACGGCTGCCAGCTGCATCATGTGGTGTACTGCTTCATGATTGCCTATGGCACGCAGCGCACCCTCATACTGGAGTCGCAGAACTGGCGCTACGCCACCGGCGGATGGGAGACTGTTTTTAAACCTGTCAGCGACACTTGCACTGACCGCACGGGGGCCTCCACTGGACACTGGTCTGGTCAGTAACACACATGTACCTCAAATCTGTCACCCTGTTTCTGATCCTTTGAATTAAACTGGCTGTTTTTATCATTTAGAATTGTGTTGCCTTTTGAAAAGTTTGGGATTATTTCTAAATAATTTGTGCATTTGGGATTATTTTTCCATTTTCACATCATGTTCTGCGACAAAATACATCGCAAGAAAAGACAGAGCAGGTTACCTGTGGTATGAAACAAAGTGTCAGCTTTAAAATTTTGTCATTTAAAAAAAAAATGAAAACAATAAATACCATTTTGTGGCTCTTTAATGTGTCATGACAGATTGCTACAGCGCCAAGCAGCATGTGAATCGCTTCTAATTCACACTAATTCACTAATCTCTTCCTCTTTACTAGTTTTAGCATGAAATAAACATGAATGAACATCAGAGGGTATCTTGTTTCAACCACGGAAAGATGTCATTACACACTATTTTTCAAGTTCAAGTTGACTGACATGAATCTACTCTCCTGTCTAGTTAGTTTGTCTAACAAAATGGCAGATTCTGCATTATGATTGGTCAGATCGGCTGTCAATCAAACTCTGGTGAAAGGGTCAGTTTCATTCAGTCAGGTAATGTTCAGGTAAAATTGTGATGAGTCTACACTGTGTAGACTGAGTCTGCCTCAAGTCTACATTTCATCTGTTTGTTTCTTGTGTTGAGATTAAGGATTGGGCTGAGTAAGGGTCATCTGATTGATTTTTCATAAATGCAACAGATTCACAAACATGTATTCAATAATGGACATTTTTCAAATGTTCATTTGGGAAACATACTAATGGTCATTTTTATCTACACTGGCCCAGTGTAAGAGTCTGTCTAATAGACTAAACCCAGTGTTCAGAGGAATCTGTCTACAGCTGGAGTGAACCTGCTGTGCTCTAAAAGCAAAGCGGAGGGGAAGGAGAGACTGCCTTTAAAACATGAAAGAAATGACCTCAAAACAAAGCAGCGCCTTCCCATCACTCTTTCCTCCCAGAGGACACAATCTCTCTTAGTTCGCCCTAAAGCCTGAGTTTCTGCACTCCATGGACCAGTGAGATTGACAAAGATGGAGACTGTGCAAGCGAGTTATATTAAACATGCTATTCCAACTCATTACGTTACATTTATGCATTTGCCAGGCACTTTTATCCAAAGCGACTTACAATATATTCAGGACTGAGCTCAGAGTAGACCAGGACTCTCTGCTTTTCACATTCCCTGGGAATGAACTGAACCCATGACCTTGGTATTGCTAATGCCATTCCATCAGTTTTTACACATTAGCATTAACATCTTGGATTCTCATAATATACACACATACTGACGGTGCCCAAATGAATTCAGCCTAATTGTAGTGGACCTTTCGAGAGACGGTTCTCAATAATATACATAACACAACCCTGTTAATGCCTTTAGTTATGACATGCATGGGGTCAAAGGGCAGACCAAATCCTTCAGGATAATCCTGCTGGCGTTTAGAGAAAATGACCCCCAGCAATATGCATACCAAAACACACGCAGCATTAAAATGAATCAGTGCCACTTCAGCGGTACAGGCGCACAGATAGCATGAATTTAAAATAATAAAGAAGCCTCCTCCCCTGAAGCCCCCCCCTTCAATTTATTCATCAGGATGCAAGGACAAGATGTAATTTAGATTCTCTTGCTGCTCTAATGAGGATGAGAGAGAGAGGGAGAGTTATTTTGTTTATCAGTGCAATGAGGGGTGCTGGGCTGGAAAAACCTCATCCCCATGCAAAGAGCCTAACAGCAAGGTTATATAAGAACGGCTAGGGAGATTCTCCAACACTTCTTTGTGTGAGAAATACTTTTTAACATTTAATGCTGCATAAGGCATAATTTAAACCTGGCACGCACACTCTTTGAAGACATTTTTCCCTGATAACGTTTTATTCTATTACTTTATGCTAGTGGTTTAATAATATGGACTTTTCAATAGTTAGTACCTTTTGATCCGGATCTATAGTGTTTTAGCCATCAATATAATGAGCATATATTCATCATTCTGCCAACCACCAATGTATGATGCCTAAATATATATATATACATGCACAATATACTGGAAGCCATATTGGTATTGGACCATATTACAGTATTAACAGACAGGAGAAGATGTATGTATGTATACACATACACACACACACACACACACACTACTATGGCTTTCAGTATATTGTGCATCCCTAAGGCCTGAAACATGCTCTTGTGTGTGAATGTACGCACCTAATAACACATCCATTGTAATGGCACCAACATTTGAAGGGAGCTCCATCATCTCAGCCCTTGAGGTTTGTTGCGCCACACTAATGCGAGAACATGCTTGGAGAATATGCCGTATATTCACTGTCAAAATGTACACCTTGAAAACACTGTAAGTCACTTTGGATACAACTACCTGCCAAAGGCGTTAACGTAATATAAAGTAAAGTATGCACAGATTCAGATTGCCTCCTGCTTTTAATGTTTTCACCAAGCATGTGTATTGGTTTGTTTCTGTTGGATATGTTTCTGGCATAAGGTTGTCTTTTTTCCCTCTCCTGCTCTCGTGTTTTTAGCCCCCGCGCTATATTCCGAGCGAGCAGCTCCCCCATCAAGCTTTATTGACTTGCTAATTGTAAATTAATCTCATATTGGAAAAGCATGTTTGGCCAATTTACAGTCCGTACCACAACATTTCATTTCTCCAGTGCATTCTTTTGATCTTTTCCGCTCATTGTCGTGTGCATCGTCTGTAGGTGAAGCAAACGATCGGGATGTTCAGGTCATCGAGTTGCCGATCGTGGACAGCCTGCACCCTCGTCCTCCGTACCTGCCCCTGGCCATCCCCGAAGACCTTGCGGACCGGATTCAGAGGCTTCATGGAGACCCACCTGTGTGGTGGGTGTCTCAGTTTGTTAAGTACCTGATCCGCCCTCAGGCTTGGCTGTTGAAGGAAATGGAAGAGACCACCACCAAGCTGGGCTTCAAGCACCCCATTATAGGGTGAGACATTTCATATCAAAGCATCACATCAGTCCAGATATTACTGTGCATGTTTCACTGTGTTTTATTGGTGGAGCTTTCTGAGACAGAATGTACTATGCTTACTATATTACTGAATTTAAATAAATTTGCCTATTTACATTTTTTTACAATTAATGTATATATTACATTTAGTTTTGTATTATTTATTTAGGGGGTTAGAAATTGACATAAGTTTTGTACAAATAGAATTAAAGTTAATGGAAATTAGCCAATGTGTGTCCTGTGATGTAAACCTCAAGTTTGGGAAAGACAGGCACTGATAGGTTTTGAATGTATTTATGTGTGAGAAGAACGGAGGGGGAGAAAAGTAGGAGGGAGACCCTTTCACACAAACCAAGACTGCTCTAACAATCAGTCTCCACTTACACCCACTTTGCTCTCTACTGGGAGCGCAACCACTCACAGCCATCTTTCTCTCTCTCTCTCTTACTCTCTATTCTTACTTTATTCAGCCACCCATCCTTACACTCACACATAGACACATAATGGTTGGCATTTTGAGAAAATCGGCACCCCAAAGCGCAAAACCTTTGAACATCTGTTTAAAAAAATAGAACAAATTTTTATTCTGCTGGTCTGTATTTTTCCCTGTTCTTTGTCGACCTTGAATCGCTTTCTCACACGGACGCGCACAATCAGGCTAACCCAGGTTTTGCTCATCTCTCCAGGGTGCATGTGCGCCGGACAGATAAGGTAGGGACTGAGGCGGCATTCCACCCAATAGAGGAGTACATGGTGCATGTTGAGGACCACTACCAGAGTCTGGCCCAGCGCATGCATGTGGACAAGAAACGGGTTTACCTCGCCACTGACGACCCCTCTCTACTGCAGGAGGCCAAGTCTAAGTGAGCACACTTTATACAGTCTATGAAAACAAGTCTTAATATCACATGTTGTGTTGCTTGAAAACACTTTACATGGCAACAATTTTTTTAGTTCACACCAAGGACAATAACTATAACAAAAGTTTTATTATTTGTTCTATTCTGAGAATAATCCACACCATAGCTATAACAGTGAGGACACAGATGGACAATATCATTGGAATCACTTTCAGAATTTTTTTCAGCTGGTAAATAATAAAAACAGACAATCAGCCAATCAGAATCCACCCAACTTTAACGAGCTTGAGCACTCAAAATGGCAGATGACATAATTGCATTGCACGAAATATTGATTTGAGTTGAAAAATTTGAATGCAAAGCTTCCGTGAACACAGCAGTTGTGAGCAAGCGGCAAGTTCAAAATTAGACGGATATTTAAGGGAAACGGTGCAGTCAAACTACTTATTACACAATATTTCACCACATAAATAAATAAAGGCAATAAAAGATTTAAGACTAAAATGATTTAAAATCTTCGTTTTCCAGAGTGATAATATGTGTTAATGTGAATGCTAATATAGTTATCCGTATACAGTAGTTATCTTTACAAGTGCTATTCTTGATGTGAACGGTCACAGTCAATCTGATGTTAGCATGTTGCTATTCTAATAGCTCAGTACAATAATAAATAAATACAAAGCACACACATTTTGGGTGATATTGTTATTTTTTAATTAAACCCATTTTTAATTAATTTGTTCTTTTCCCATTCTCCCTCCACAATCTTATATTCAAATTTGAGCATGTAATGCATTCTGGGATTCCTTTATTGGCAAATTGTGCATTCTGTGCTCCCCTCTGTTTGGAAAAGCCTTGACATCAAGAACGTGCCTGAAGGCTGCAGACCAAGCTTTGGAACACAGAAAGAGGTGTACCATCGGGGAGGACCTTTTAACCCATATTTGTTTTTCGTTTGTGCACAGGTATCCTGATTATGAATTTATTAGTGATAATTCTATTTCATGGTCAGCTGGGCTGCACAACCGCTACACTGAAAACTCTCTGAGAGGAGTCATCCTGGATATCCACTTCCTCTCCAGGACCAATTTCTTAGTGTGCACCTTCTCTTCACAGGTACAGTTTGACCCACTTTGGCAGAAAATTTTGTTCTGTTCGTCTCCTACATGAACTATTTATCCCTTTTTGCAGGTTTTTTTTTTTTTTTGGATGAAGTGCCCAAACCTCCCACAGCATTTCTATGGGGTTAAGACTTGACTGTTTGATAACCCTTAATTTTTTAGATTTTTTAATTTTTACTTGTTTAAAAACATTGTGTTGCCGATTTGCTTTGGGGTTTTTGGTGATTTATTTCTTCTACAGTCTACTTTGTTAAACTTTAGCTTTTTTTATGGATATACTCATGTCATAATCTTCACAAGTACAATGCAGACTGTGTGGTTTGTGATTTTATTTTTTCATGCCAGACATGACATCTGGCAATCAGTAGTCTTGCAGATCCAAACGTTCTACTACCAGTTGAAAGTCTGGCCCATTTATTCTAGCCAGGAATCGCCCACTTCCCACTGTGCATGTTCACACTGTGTAGTTTTTGGCTGTCGATTTTGACCTGCAAAATCAATTATATTAAACAATATTTGTATATTACAGATCACCAATATTTGATTATTTAATGCGACATATTCATTGGCAGAAGACTAGTCTTCTAAGTCACAGTTTTTAACAGAACAATTGGCATCAAATCTTTGCTACTATACATACACCGTACACTCTGACATAAAATACGTGGATGTCACAGTGTACCAATCTCACTGGAGTCATATTGTAGAGCAGGGGTTGCCAACCTTGCTCCTGAAGGGACTATATTTCTGCAGAGTTCAATTCAAAACCTGCTCCACCCTGGCTTTTATTTTCAAGTAACCCTGAAAACTTTTATTACCAAGTTCTGGTGTTTTATTAGGTTTGGAGCTGAACTCTGCAGGAACTTATCCCTCCAGGACCAGGGTTCACTTCCCCTGTTGTAGACTTATCAGCAATTGTAAAGAACCATCAATATCGTACATCGTGTCCAGCTTTAGAAAGGCAACTTTTTGTCCAGTGGCTCCTCTGAATCCATCATTATAGCAGGCTGATCCATTAAAAACAAGACTTAGTTTTTTGACAGACTGATTAAAAACTCCCAGAAAGGCCAGCCAGTCAGATCCAAGCAAAGAAATCGCAATCTTGACATTTTTATGTGCCATATGCTCTAGACTGTTCATGAGCAGTCTGTGGTTACTTTGTTCTAATAGTCCTTAATCTTTACTTCAGCTTTTCATGAGTAGCACTTAACCATTGTAAATTCCATTCATCTTTGTCAGGTGCACCTGCTTGTCCTCTTAACTCCACTCTGCTCTGAAGATTCAGCTTGAAAGCAGCTTGTGAACGTGTCTTTGTTTTCATTTCCATTGTGCGCAGGTGTGTCGAGTGGCCTATGAGATCATGCAGACTCTCCACCCAGACGCCTCGTCCTACTTCTATTCCCTCGATGACATCTATTACTTCGGTGGGCAGAATGCCCACAACCAGATCGCTATCTACCCGCACCAACCACGCAATAGCGACGACATCCCTCTTGAGCCTGGAGATGTGATTGGTGTTGCGGGCAACCATTGGGATGGATACTCCAAGGGAATCAACCGCAAAACCGGCCGCACAGGCCTCTACCCCTCTTATAAAGTCAAAGAGAAGATTGAGACAGTGAAGTATCCCATGTACCCAGAAGCGGACAAACTTCTTAAGAAGCCGTAGATTTAGACAAAGACAGCGCAAATACTCTCGTTTTTGAAATGAGGAAACCCTGGACCACCCGAATGGGAATGCACTTTGTGTGTGAGTGTGTATGAATGTGTTCGTGTAGGTGTGTCGGTGTGTGTGTTGTCTAGGGGTTCTTCACAGGGTTTAGGGACAGCTTCCTAACTCTGGTGCTTGGACCTTTGAGTCTCCCTGAAATGGCGATCAGGGTTGTGGAAGACAAAAAAATAAAAACAAAGAGGATGAACTCAAGGCAACAGAAACGGAAGACACTGTACTGTAGGTACTTTCTAATTAATCTCCGGGTAATGAAGGGAACTGAATATGTTAATTTAAGAAAACAACTGGAAGAAGTGACTTTGCAACTCCAAACTGATCATGACAAGGGAATCATAAACCCGGGTTATTCTCGTCCTCCTATGCTCTTATACCTCCTTGTGCACAATGATGACATCCTTTACTCTAGCCTCACTCAACTCGTTTCTCTCATGCCATCACTATGCCAACTGACACTCCACTTCACACCCATGAGCTGTTAATTTCCACTGCCATACTGTGCTTTTAAATGTGACTTATGCTGTTTTTATTTTCATTGTAAGGTTTATCATGTGTTTGTGTGTGTGTGCGGATTGGAAAACGGTGCCTATCAGGGCAATTGACTCACTTTTACTGGACGAGTTTTGACTCTGGAGCCTTATGGACCAGCCTTTCCACGCAGATTTACACTCCTCCCCTCCTTTCCATTTAGTGTCTTATCCACAGCCATGTGTCCATCATGTTTTTTAAGAGATCATTTAATGTTATTACATTTTAAAATACAAATACAGATAAGAAAATGTCACTTAATATGAAGATAATGATACTAATATTATTGATGAGGATGGTAAAAGAAAGAATAATTATGGTAACAATGACACGTACTTGCTGTCATTATAAATTTGAGTTAATCATGAATGAGTTGTTCATTGTTTTATGTTTGCGGGCATTGTCTCTTTGGTAAGCAGATCAAATAAACTTGATCAGCCAAATTGGGTTTCTGTCTGTATTTTAATTTTGTGTGTGTTGGCTATTCTTTAAGGACAATTGAGTTCAATCTTATAAGGCTCTATTCAACAGTGTTCAAACTGAGGAGGGGCTTGCGGGACACAAATTGGGGAGTCCCATGGTGTTTCATTGAAATTAGAATACTAGATTAGTATATTTTAATTATTATTTAATTATTGCACTGACACAGCTTGACATTGGTTTGTGCCAGTTTTATAATTCCTCTGAAAATAAGTGTTTTTGAAGGAATTTGCAGTCAGCCAATGAGTAGACCCTCACTTTCACCTCTTCACCAAAATGTTAACAAAATTTAAGATATAAGTAAAAAAATGTCAATTTTTATATTGTCAGAATATTCACAGTAGCAGAATACTTTTTTTCAGTTCTGTTTTAGAGCTCTGTTGTTTTTACACACTTTTCATACTGTAAACGAGAGTTACGTATTTTATAAGCGCACCAACTGTATAACTGACTCAAAATCGTAGAGTCGATAAATCTCTCGTGTGAATGAACAAATATTAATCGAGAGTTGTCTGCACGTAATTCAATGCGACAGTCGTTCTTCATTCCATAAAGTTGCGTGACTTTTAAGTGTGACGTCCAGCAGGTGATTTTGGATCCCGTCGCTGTATTGGCTGTGCTAGAGATCCACTCGCCAGGCCTGTGGTCTTTGTGTGACCCAAATGCTGGGTGCTATACTCAGGTAATATAACAGCAACGCTCCCGCGGTCACCATTTTTTATTGTTACATTGGCTGCTTCCGAAAACTTAGGCAGGTGACTTGCTGCCTTGCTGTCTAATCAGGCACGACTTTGCAGGCAGCGTTTTTGCCCGGAGGCACCTCATGAAACGGATTTCCGACAGGCTTCTGAGGCGGAGTAATGATTTAACGATCTACAGCAAAATATAGAGAGCTTCGGTGATAACTAAGTGGATATTTCATAACTGCAATATTAACTTCTCGCTAGAAATGACATAAAAAGTGGAAAACGTTGTTCAGAAACATACATTTACACACAAACTGACCACCGACCGCAACTTTCAGACGCCATCTTTATTTTTTGGCTTAACGGTCACAGAATGGAACGCACAGGATTGTGGGATATCAAAGGCAGCGAGGGATACATCTATGCTGCCTTCAAAAACCGGCCAGATGAAGGCATCTCAGGAGAAAGGAAATGAGGCTGACATTGATTTCGGACATGCCTTGATGTTTTCCTACCTTGGAATGTGTCCTCCGAAGGCAGCATTTTTCAGTTTTCGGATGCAGCCATTGATTACCGTCTGTGATGTGGCGCTAACTGCTGTTTGTATGAGCATGACAGTTTAAGGTCTGTTAAAACTGTTAGTTTCCAAAACCACACTTTTATAGACGGCTTTTTACTAAAACTCGTTTATGCTGTTAAACCATATAATATTATGTGTATATTTAATTTCTATTAAGTACATGGTTTCTTTGCACTGAATTTTATCTCTCTGTATAATAAATTTATTTCCATTTATGTTAGAATGCAAAATAAAATGGTAATTCACTTTTACAGTTTGAAAACCCCTGGCCTTGCATAATGTTAAATGATAAAATGTGACCCTGGACCACAAAACTAGTCATAAGGGTAAATTATTTTACATTGAGATTTATATATGACTAAATGAGATTTCAATTGATTAGGAAAATACGATATTTGGCTGAGATAAAACTATTTAAAAAGCTTGAATCTTAATTTTTGAAAATTACCTTTAAAGTTGTCCAAATGAAGTTCTTAGCAATGCATATTATTACTAATCAAAAATGAGGTTTTGATATATTTACGGTAGGAAATTTGCTAAATATCTTCATGATCTTTACTTAATATCCTGTTGATTTTTGGCATAAAAGAAAAATCAATCATTTTGACCCATACAATGAATTGTTGGCTATTGCTACAAATATATACTGTGCTACTTAAGACTGCTTTTGTGGTCCAGGGTCACAAATATGATATCAGTGTAGGGTTAAGGTATAGATAAAGTTAGCACCATATTGGCTAAATACAGTAAAAGTCACCACCCTGTAAACAAAACAAACGTGGGTTTACATGTGCCATCCACTATGCAATTTTAGTACCATGGAGAGATGATATTTTCTGTCCTGTCAACAGTTAATTACAAATCAGAAGTATGTGTGTGTGTGAGTGTGTGTCTTAGCCCAAATTACAGCTCTGAAACTGAGTTCAGTTCCCAGCAGTGGCCCTAACAGACTGTGTGTTTCTCTGAGGTGTTCCTGAACACACAAGTCACTCGCTGCTCTCATTAATTAAACCACAGCACACTCTAAACAGGTATTCGATCGAAATTGCCATTCACAATTATTTATTAAATTGACCAATGAATGCATATAAGCTAATGAAAATACAACGGAAAAATAAGCTCCCTCTCCCAGCAGGATGTCATGTTGGTCTTGGACTGCTATCAGAAGACTGGATCTGTTGTCTGGTGCCTCTTGGGTTCCTCTGTGTTATGGCCTGATTCCAGCACAGATAATATTGGGCCTTGCTGTAAACATTGTACTGTAGATGACATGTCTTTCATAATCTCATGATCATGTCAATTTACAAGTCTGTCAGCATTTTCCTGTCCTTATCCAGTATTTCTTTCTTTATTCTGTGGAAGCCAAAAGAACATATTTAGCAAAATGTTTATGCTGCTATGTTCTATTTAATGAATAGGGGTTTTCAAACTTCAAAAATTACAAAAATTCCTTAAAAGTTTCATAAAAGTGGCCCATATTGTTATTGAAATCATGTGATAATTTTGCTTGAGGAACAGAGAAATTGAATTCCATAAGGGCCCATTTACACCAAGAATAATGATTATAAAGGTAATTATAACTATATTAGCATCCATAAGCACAAGCTGCTGTTTTGTTATCTGCTGCTTTAAATGCTGAAGCTCTTAAAGCAGGATGGATTATGATTGTCTAACAATGTTTTTGTCATTCATCACCTGGAAAATAATCGCTCTGAAAGTGATTCCAATGATATCATTCCTCTGTGGCATTATAGATGTGGTATTTACTGTAGCAACAGATCTTTTCTTCCATATTGTAACTGGCATGAAACAGATTATGTAAGAAAGAAGAAGAAGTAATATATTTAAAGAGAAGTCATTTAATCCAAAGATCCAATTATGACATTTTAATTAAAAATTAAAAGTATTCATGGATGAATCTTTCACAGTAAGATCAAACATGCCAACAATAAGCATTAAATATCTATTTTTGTGTCTTACAGAGGAAAGAACAGCAGGTATGGAATGGCATTACGGTGAATAAATGGGCAAAGTTTCAATTGTAGGTAAAATATCCCTTTAACTGAACTGGATATTTACAAAACAGCAGCTGTAATTCTCAAGGAGGTAGAAGATGAAGTGCTCCAACGAAGGGCAACAATTTGTAGAAGCAGGAATTGAAGAATTGCCTCTAGAATAGGTTTTCTGGAATGATTAGCATCCTGTCTGCCTGCGGCCTCAATTAACTGCCAAAGACCCCCATGTCACCCTCTATCGCTCTCTCGTTGGCATTAGTTTGCATGTTGGCTGCAACAGTGTGTTTCTGGTCCTCTAACGTCGTAGCTTTTAGCGCTGTTAGCAGCTGGGCTGATCTGATAGCTTGGGTGATTAAGAGGTTGCGTCTCTGCCGCGACACGCCGAGAAATTGCAGCACGGCTCTTATCTCTTCACACGTTAAACGTCTTTATTTTTACAGCCGCTCCTCGTCTCTCCCTCTCCATCTGTCTTTTTCCGCTCTAGATACAGGACTATAGAATAGAGATTTGAAGGGAAGAGGGTATAGTATGATTCCTTCCTAAATCAATCAGGACTCAGTTACTGAATGTCAATGTGTGCTTAAGGTAAGCCTTCCCGAAGGCCTAAGACTGAAAAGTGGGCTCGACTTTTATCATAGTAATTTGTCAGGGTTTTTTATGTAGAAATTTTCTCTCTGAAGCTTTTTTTTTTTATACTCTAACTTAAAAAACAAAAGTCTGTTCATTTTAATAAATATCGACCCCCTGGAACATAAAAGTCCCTAAGTTGAAGAAACACACTACTGCATTTGTGATAATTGCCATGTATTGTGTAATTACAATTCAGTCTTCAAAAGAGTATAGCAATGCCTACTTGTTTCACAGGTCCACACATGAAAGCTTTCCATGCTTTTTTCAGACACAAACCCTTTCTAAACCAGTCCTAAACTGACCTTCATAATACATATGAAGCAGTTTAGAGATTCTCTGACATTTCTGGAAATGATGTCAGTGACCCCAGCAGCTTTTAAATGGTGAAACTTCCCCTCCCGCTTTCTCTCAGCCAACTGGCGGCGAGTCGTATGGATGCTTTGAAATGACAAATGACTTCGTCAGTTTCGTAAATGAGAAATCACTGAAGCACATCAGACAGCAGATGGAATCCGTTACTTTAAAAGCTTTTTGGAGGATTCTGCATTGAAAAGAGGTAATTGTCTGTCATTTGTGCTGTCATTAAATGGACTGTGTACGCTCATGTCTGTGCGACAGCATGTGCCAAGACATAGATCTATGTTTTCTTTTCATTCATTCAACCAATATTCCATCTTCATAAGCTCTTTTACCATAGAATTGCTGCTTTAGTCCTCTGAGCATGAGACACTTTAATTCAGGGGTTTTCAAGTGAAGTGGGGTCTATAAGGGATCCGCATAAAAATTCATAGAAAAAATAAAGTAAAAAAAAAGGGAACATTTTACTTTATAAGTATTTTATTACTTTATTATTATTAATTTATTACAAACTATTTCAAAAAAAATGTTTTTTTAATTTGATTAATAGTTTTTCATGCAAGAAAAAATAAATAAATTGCGTGCACAATTTACTAATTCGTTCCCTCAATGTACTAAAACGTGCACACGATTACTATTGGGTTCCCTCTATTTACTAATTCATTCCCTCGAGGGAACGAATTAGTAAATCGTGAGCACAATTTATAAATCGAGTGTACGCTATAGTAATCATGTAATTAGTAAATCGTGCACACAATTTATTTATTTTTTCTTGCATGTCATGTGCGGGGCTCCATAGTTTTATTTCAAATTGATGTTTTGTTTTGTTAAATGTGTTTATTTATTTATTTATTTATTTATTTTTGAGCAATTTAATTTGATCTAAAAATAGATTATGTGTTAAAGATATTTCAACTTTCAGTAAAAACCAGCTCTCCCCTAGTAAAAAAAAAACACTACAAAAGGCTGGGCATTGACCATGACCTTGTCCAGCAGTTGGTGAACGAGAGGAGAGGAGAGTGTGAAAGAGTGACTACTCTCTTCGGGACCGCAGGTCATCTGCTGTAATTAAGATGTCACTTTCTGACACTTGAATAAATATGTGGTGAAAGCAGAGGAAGAAAAAGTGTATGGAGGAACTGTGCTGCTTTTGACAGCGGAGAAGAATGAGTTGGATAAAGAGGTAAACAAAGCTAGAAAGGATGATGGGTGAAAGAAAAGACCTCCACGAGATGTTCTCTATTGGATCCCGAGGGGAATATTCCACACTCCTCAATATATAAATTCTACTGGAACAGGCATTCGGGTCTTATTCTGGTGTATTTTTTTGTCAGTGAATGTCTATGCTTACCAGTTGAAGTGAATTTTATATGGTGAGCACATGGTTTCAGCAAAAAAAAAAAAAAAAAAAAAAACAATGGCTGATTTGACTGGTGGTGTAGTTAATGATCTGGGCTGGCTTTTGAGAGGGTCTAGGTTAAATCCATGCAACTGTTTATCCTGAGCATTCACTCTTGTGCCCTTGAGCAAAGTACTTAACCTCAGTTTACTGCTGTAGACCTGACCCACTAATACATCTACTGTTAGTGCCCTAAAGACACAAGTGTCTGCTACATTATTATTCAATGCTTTTCATACTTTGTCCCTGCTACTTTTTAAAAAATAAATAATTATCTAGATAGATAGATAGATAGATAGACACAGATAAATAGATAAAAAACTGATAATTTTAAACATGTTAAAAGGTTTGTTTTCTTTAGGTCTGTCCCACCTCTAAGGTCTTGACCTTCTTGCAGTGCATTTACCAGACTTGTATCAGACTTCACATAAAAAATAAAATAAAAAATTGATAGAAATTTCTGTTTAATACGGAGCCCCGCACATGACATGTGGGAAAAAAATAGTAGGCTAAATCATGTGCACGATTTATTAATTTGTTCCCTCAGTGTACAAAACGTGCACACGATTACCATTGCGTTCCCTCAATTTACTATTTCGTTTACTAGATTTATAAATAAATAGTGCACACGATTTACTAATTAATTCCCTCAGTTTACTAAATTGCAATACTAATTGCAATAGTAATCGTGTGCACATTTTAGTACATTGAGTGAACGAATTAGTCAATTGTGAGCACAATTTATTAATTTTTTCTTGGAATTCATGTGCAAGTCATGTACAGTTCCTTTGTAGAATCTGCCGACCGCGCCGTTCTCAAAGCCGCCCGTCTCTGTTCATTCAAGCCGTCTTCCGCTTACTCAAGGCCATGGTGTGTGACGCTGTTTCATTGAGAAAGTAAAACTACTTTGTTTGGGCTTTTTAAAAAGAGGACACGGCTAGAAATCATGTTTATATCAGGTTTATAATGGGTTTGAAGTTTATGTCTCTTTGCTCCGGCCGAACAGTGCTTCACAATATGTTAAGGAGCATAACATTTGAGTCACACACTTGAGGTATTCAGCCAATCACAATGCACTGGATATCTGGCACGCGTTTCAGTAGGCGGGGCATAGAGGAGAAACAATAATGTACAGTATGTGGAAAATAATGTGTTTTTTGAACCTTAAACCACATAAACACATTTCATTACACCAAATACACAAAATAATGTTCTTTTTAGCAGCATCATATGACCCCTTTAAAATTTCTGTACATCCATTAATAAGTACTGATTGTTTACTAATAATTAGACAGAAAACAAAGTGTAAGATATTGATTGTCAAGATTTTGCCTTAAACTCTTTATAAGATCTGATAGCACAAACTCGGCAGTGTCCAGGATCTCCAGAGATTTGTTTCTTGGCAGACTGATTAAAAACTTGCACCCTGGCTCTTGGAGGTGTGTATCAGTCTTTCAATCTGATTGGAGCATGTGGTTTGTGTAAGAGCCTTCCCGTCTTGTGTGAATTATGCACGAGAGGGTCAGAGGACAGACTGTGGGAAGGCCGTTTGTGGCTGAGATCTGACATGTTGCACCGTGAAACTTCTTCTTCTCTATATTGTCACCTCTCCACTCAATAAACTTTCTGTATTGTCAGCTTTGCCTAATTTTAGTCCAGTTTTGTTTTCTCTTTTTACCTCTCCCCGAGGTTATATTCATTTTGTATAATAACTATCTGCCAAATCTGAAGCCATCCACACCTGTGTGTGTGTGTGTGTGTGTGTGTGTGTGTGTGTGTGTGTGTGCGTGTGCTGTAATAAGCATCTGAGACCTGTGCGAAAGTATTGTCCTTGAATGAAATGTGAGAAAGAGTTGCATGTGACAGAGAATGATGGAGCAGTGGAGAGGGAATAGTCCCTTGAAAGCTTGATTTCCCAGGGTCCTCTCTGGTTCAGCTGCTGCAACTGACGCCTGGTTAGAGCTGAATAATGAGTGTGTTAAAACCAAAGATCCTATGTGAAGGTGTGTGAATGGATTGGTGGGTAGCTGGGTGTTAGCTGGTTTTATTATAATTTCATTTCCCATTTCTTTTTGAAGAATCATTTTGCAGCGTATAAACCATTTTGACCCTCTTCTCCCTTGCGAGAACATCCCATTCCTCCTTTTATATTGTTTCCTGAAAAAGAATGGAGGAGAAAAACACTGCATTCGAGTTGTTTTTGCTTCATTAAATATTGATCCGAAAGTCACAGCACAATCAATCTAATTCTACACCACTGAGGGATATTACAGCCAAAAAAATGTTAAGTGTTTTGATGGCATCAAGCTACAGGTGTATGATGCTATTGGACCATGTGGCTGTAGTATTAGAGAGTATCTGTGCACTGTGCCTTTAAGAGCCATTTAAGTGAGTAGTGCTATTGAGCTCATCAATAACTCACTCATGCTATTGGTGTCATCTCAGTGCTGTCACTATGGACTCCTGATGAAGATTTTTATGATTTGAACAGTAAATCACTGGTGTTTCTCGGGTTTCTTGACTCATTAATGGTTGATAAGCAGACATTCTGGCTTGGCTGTGTGTGCGTGATTGTTCAGGGTTAGGTTAGAGAGGTTAATGAATAAACCAGTAAACATGCCCACAGGAAAATGCAACCTCTTTAGTATCTCAAACATTTCCGTCTTGATAGCGGTGAGATAATATGTAAGATAATGGAAACCTGTGAAAAAATTATAAATTTCCTGCATATTCTGCATGTAAATATACACTTCTGTTCAAAAGTTTGGGCTGGGTAAGATTGTAATGTTTTTGATAATATGTTTGATTGTAAGTGTGTTTGTTAGATCAGAAATACAATAAAAACAGTGATAATGTGAAATATTATTTTAATTAAAAAATAAAAATAAAAGCTGAATTTTCAGCATCATTACTGGAGCATTCAGTCACATTATCCTTCAGAAATAATTTTGAATATGCTGATTTGGAGCTATATTTCCAGTGTTGAAATTTGTATTTTTGCGGGGAAACCATGATTATTTTTTTCAGGATTCTTTGATAAATAGTATGTTAAAAAACACCATTTATTTAAAACAGTAATTTATACATTTCATTGTATTTTCTAAATTTGTATCTGCTAATACAAAACAAATGTAAGCACTTGTTATTTTGATATTTATGATATTCCTACCAAAAATGATAACTACTTATTTTATTTCCTTAGAAAGGAATGTAATTAATTACCAGCAAAATTTATAGTTTAAATGTTCAATGGCCTTATTTTGTCTCCTTTAAGTGAAAAATCAGAGATAAAGATGAAACTTCACTCCATCAAGTCTTCTGAGCTATGAATGCAATAAAATATTCATGTGGGCCTTGGAGTTTCACAGTGATGCAGTATATCGGATGACAGTGTCTGTAAAAGGGTCATTGGCAGTACTTACAAAAATGATGCTTGTGAGCTCATGCACAAGTTCAGTGTGTGTGTGTGTGTGTGTGTGTGTGTGGAGACTCTTTCAGCACAAGGCAGGGTTTAGCTAAGCTGAAGGAGCCTTTCAGTGTGAATAATTTAGAGGAACAGAGAGGTTCGCTCTGAAAGGTTCTGAAGACTGACACGAGCTTTGAGGAGGTGCTCAGCGTGTATGTGGATTTGTTCGAGCTTCCTGAGTGTGAAGCAGTGTTGAGGACTAACTAACTAAAAGTAGAGACACTACTAACTTAACAACATTCCTCAGTAATGTGACAGGAGTTCGGCTCAAAATACTGCCGCTTTAACAAGCTACTTTTTTAACAAGCAGCATTTTCAGTGACAAAAACACCCTGAAGTCATTCATTTTTTCAGAATTCTTTGATGTATACAAATTCAAAAGAACAGTGTATATATATATATATATATATATATATATATATATATATATATATATATATATATATATATATATATATATATATATATATATATATATATATATATATAATTGTAACATTATAATTTACATTTATTTATTAATATATTTATATATTTACTGTCACTTTTGTTTAAAAGTAATAATTTCTTAATGGAAAAAAAAAAGTTTTTTTTTTGTTTGTTTTTTAAGGTGTCCTTGTAACACGGTACATGTGTTTACTATTATAATAACTATTAATTTTGCATAATTACGTGATAGTAAACCTAAACCAAACACCTAACCCTAACCATATAGTAAGTACATGTAGTTAATTAATATTACTCAGTTGTAAAATGTATAATCATAATGTAACAAGAATACCCTGCAATAAAATGTTATAAAATAAAAGTATTATGGACCTCAAAATTTATATATTCAGTTTGGTATATATTCAGTATTCAGTGCTATATTATTTATTCATAGATAGTTGTTTTGTTTATTTTTTTGATGCTGTCATGCTAATTGAGATTTTTTTCAGTCATTCATTCATTAAAAAAATGTGTATATATATATGCACACACACATACAGTATATGTACAGTATGAATCCTGAATGTAGTTAAACCTAACTTTAAATTATGATTAGCTTTCTAGCAAATCACCAATTTAAAATAGCTTCTTGAACATTGATGTACAGACAGAAGATGTCCAGTATTCTTATGATTGGAGATGCCCTTGAAGAGCTTGAGATGACATGTTGCATTTCTACTTTTATGTGTGGAAGGACGGGCTTCTTGTTCTTCTCCTGCTGATCAGAGACAAGAGGGCCTCATTCTGATGAATATTTGATGAGGCTTGTGTTCTGACAGTCTGCTGGCATACAGTACTTTGGATGCTGAAACTCACTCTTTGGGCTCAACTCATAAAGATGTTCTTTGGGTCAGTGCCCAGATCTTCCCGGCCGAACATGGAGCCGTAATGGCTCCTGACTGACAGGATGGAGAGCTGCTGTTGCAGAGCTATCAGCGGCTACAATCCTGTGTGACAGGTTTTTTTTTTTTTTGAAGTAGTGATAAAGGAGAAGCGGTCTGCCCTTGTGGTGAAGGCTATGATGAGATGCTGACTCTGCAGTGCCGAAACCCTGTGGGATCCACTGGGGACCCTGTTACAGCATGAGGGAAGACTCCACAGACCCCCTGTGGTTTCTGTGTGTGTTTTATTGATCTTCTAAAACTGAAGAGTTTGTACTCGGAAAGATACTGTAAGTACATGATTTTTACTGCTTTACTATATATATATATATATATATATATATATATATATATATATATATATATATATATATATATATATACAATTTACAATTACAAACGACTTGAGGATGAGTAATTAATGACCAAATTTTCATTTTGGATGAACTATCCCTTTTAAAATTAACAGTTTTCTCTGTTTATATTATTTAATGGACCTGATATAACATGAACTAACAATTAGCTGCATTTTTATTAACAAACATTAAACTAAAATTAATAAATGCTGTCACAACTGTGTTGCTCATTGTTAGATAATGCAAAAAAAAAAAAAATGCATTAACTAACAGGATCTTACTGTAGAGTGTTACCTTTTTTGTGTTCACTGTTATTGTTGATGTTTTACAAAAAGAGCATCTGAAAATGATACAGCTAAAATATGACACACTGTTGCTGGAAAGCAATGGCATATGATGCAAAGGACATGCAAAGATGGTGTTTATGCAAAACGGCAAAACAGCCAGATGAGTCTGAAGGCTTAGAGAGAGGCTAAAAAATGGTTGTGTCGAAACTAAATTACAATTTGATGGTGCAGATAACCTTGGCTAACGTTATAACATCAAGAGGAAAAAAATGAAATAATTTGTAAAAAGCTAATTTGACCTCTTTAAACTACTCTAAACTAGTCTCAGTACACAGTGGCAGACTGTGTGCTGTGTAATGTGGCACAGTGCCTTCCAATTAAACTGTGATGTTAGACAAAGATGTTCAACAAGCACAAAAGCTTCATTTCGCATGATAAAATCATTCGATTCGAGCCCGTTCATTTCTGCTGGGGCAAACCGACAGAGAAAATGGGGTTATAACTCTAATTAACAGAGCTATACGCTTCTTCTCCAGATTACAGGCTTTCATTCGATTAGCATGGATCTAGTAGAGTACATCCACTCCAACAGAACACAAATAAGGTCACAGATTTCCCATTTTTTACACAGATGGTTCTGTAGGACTCTTTGTTAAATGTTCCTCAGATAATGTGCAGTGTGGAACTCTGCCTGTTTCAGTGTTCCATTCGGAATGATCCTTTGCAGGCTTAAGGGTGACAAACTAATAGTGAATATTCTGCTTAAGATGATTTATTATTTTGGTGATGTAGCACAGTGGCTACGACTTAAGGCTGGTAATGAGAAGGTCACTGGTTCAAGATTAGCAAGGAGCGAGATATTAGCTGTGTCCATGAGCAAGGCACTTAACTCCAAATTGATCCAGCTGGGTTCTTTGGGACCTTTTGGGACCTTTAATTATTGTCAGACATTTGAAAAGTTATTATTATTGTTTTTATTTAATGAATGAATTTAAAGGTAAACTCCACCCCATGTACACACATATATATATATATATATATATATATATATATATATATATATATATATATATATATATATATATATATATACGTATGTGTGTGTGTGTGTATTTTTATGCATCTTTAAATAAATGAATAGCTCCTGACACAAAATGTCCTATCTATTAAATTACCATTTTCTCTGTGATTTTTTAAATGCGTTGTTATAGTATCTCTTTGTAGTTGTGGTCTGTGTTGTTGCCTGGGCTGGACGTGGTTTGTCCAATGTTGATGAAGCAGCTTAAATGGACTTGTTTACTCAGCTGACACAAACACCACGATCCATCACATCCCCAACCGATAAAGAGAACGGAGAAACAAAGTGTCCCTCTCGCCTCCATGGGGGGGACTTCTTTGCCAAGTTGAGATGGAATCCAGTCACCAAAGCATTGCTGACACTCAGCGTGCAGAAGCCCTCACTTTGATGACTAATTCCTCTGAGTTGACATATGTATGAGGACACACAGACACAATTTCAGCAGCTGTTCCAAGCGTCTCATTCTCGATGTAGTGAACTGAGGTAGTCCTGCTGAACATATGGACAGTGAGACACTGTGAGGAGATGATGAAGCTGTCTTTCTCCCTCTGTCTCCATTACACAACACACAAACACATGCGCAGACAGATTGTCTCAGCCAGCTAAAACTCCAAATGGAATACTAGTGTCACCAGACGTCTCGTTTTTGATGTCCTGTCCTCATTTTGTACAGTGAATTGATAGCATCTTGCCAATTGAGAAAAAAAAAACACCTTATGTGCTAGAAAAGAAACATTGTGTTTTTTATATGAAAATTTTTTATGATTGTATACTTTGTGTAATTTGCAGTTTATTTTCAGTTTTAGAAGAAAATAATTATTGTAGTCACCCTACTGACCAGAGGACAGTTACAAATGAAAATTACAAATATTAGACTGGATTATCAGGTGAAGTTCTGAACTAAATCCAGACAGGGTATGCAGGACCCAGACATGAAGCAGAAGTATTCTAGAGAGCCATGTAATAAATATGGTTTTGATGCATTTCAATCCAGTTTTGAGTTATATGTCTGATGAAATACATGACTCAAGAAGGAAATATTATAAATCAACATTGGCATTGCTTCTGAATCTTTCATCATACTGGAAATGGACATTTGAGTGAGATTGAGGTAATATGGGGGATGGTACTTTATTTGTTGTGTATTGTTTTATACTGCACAGTTTGACTTGTATTGTAAGCATTTTTCAAAGTGAGTGTTGTGGCAGATGCCCAAATTCACATAATTTTAAATCATTTTTTATTTAATCATTTATACTTCAAATATGCACTTTAGTACTCATGAACCTGGCGTTCGTTTTCCTCAGTGGACAATTAAAATAATGTTTTATTGTGAATATGAGATTGAGCTGAAGAATATGAATGCTGTATCAGAGGCAGGTAATCACACTCGCTCAGTCAATTGCTCTCTCGTAATTCTCTGCTACATAATACAATGGTCTCTTAATGCAATAATACAATACGTTTTCAATGAAGCAACTTAACGTTTCTTTGTTATTCTTAAGTGACGTTTTCTAATTAGTAATGGAGGCTTGGGTTCAGCTGTTAAAGGGTTAGTTCACCCAAGAATGAAAATTCATCCAAAATGCATGGATTTGCTACAGGAGGCCTTTATTCACACCCCAGAGCTGTGTGAGGGACATTTTGTTACAGATGCGCGCATTTCATTTCACGTGTTCTGAACATTTGACAACAAACACCCACTTATACCCCGTTGTTGTTTCTTAAGTATTTTTCACACTCTGAGTGCTGCATAAGTCAAGTTTTGTACCATTCTGATTAGTTAATAAAATTAAAAAGTGAAAAGAGACGTCTTTATCTTTAAGGTAAATTTTTTTTTTTTCTTTTTTTTTTTTTTTTAAGCAATTCTCTAATATGATAACATTTGTCGTTGCTTTTTTTCAAATGTGCATTCTACCCAAAATCCAACCCACTCCTTCATGGTACAGGTAGCTTATCAGAAGGATTGGACATCAATTCTCTTCTCTATTAAATTGGGCAGTTCCTCTCTGATTCATTCTTCGTCTCTCTATGTCTTGATTAACAAGGCCACCATAATGATGCTCACGTTGGCATTTATTGGGAACGGATGAGAAGTGATACTCTAAATTGAATCTTTTAAAAATTCCTAGGGCCCATTTCACATAACACTGCCTCTGTAATGTGACCATGATGATTAATCAGACGGGGCAGAGATGAGAGGCCGTGCCGGAGAGAGTGATGGATGGGACGGCTGGGCGAGCTTTAAATGGAGTAAGTTTCTCCTCCTGTTGCATGTACCTCATTTCCACATTTAACCCCACATCAACGGTGATTAGTGAAGAGGGATTGATGTGGGAAGAGAGTGAGAGAAAAAGAGAGCAGGGATGAAAGAAAAGAGAAGATAAAGTGAAGGACAAGGAAAGGGACAGGAGAATTGAGGGCGAGGGAAGGAGGAAGGAAGGTGTAAGGATGATGAAATATAGAGATGCAGGGAAGTTCAAAAGAAACCAGAGAGGCACAAATGTAACAAAACAGGGGTGGAGTCCACAGACGGATAAGATAGGGTCTTTAAATGTGTGTATGGGTGGAACTCTTTGTGGGGAAGAAAAGAAAAAGTGGGACATGAGAATGCAGACGGGAATAATAGGTTAAGGTGGACAGGTGGATACACTGTTGCTTAAAAGAAACAGATCTCAATCAGATCCAGTCTCATTACATCTACGAACACCAAAAGAACACCTGCAACAATGCAGTGGAAAATAGCCTGGGGAATTTCAATGGCTGAATGAATAGGTGGATGGATAGATGAATGAAAGAAAGAGAATCTTAATATTGTAGGCTAACAATAGACTTTTTTTTTTTTTTTTTGTATGATGTGATTAGTGGAGTCACTCTCAGGATGCAATGGCATTTGCCAACTTTGTCTTGACACAGTGCTGATAACTTTGTCTCTACTTTAAAACTTATTTTAATGTGTTTACCTTTAAAAATTGCCTATTTGCATATCCTCATTTATCACCAATAGATTTTAATACATTTTATTTACAAAAAAAAGTAATTCTTCCAAAAATATATTGAAATTAATATATTTTATTATTATTATTTTTAAACATAATTTTCTGTTTACCCCATTTATGCTGACATTTTCCCATTTTATGGTCCAGACAAAGGCCTTATACATTATTATACTCATCTTTTTCATCCTTTTCGCCAGCACTTAACCAACTAATACTAGCACTTTTCCTTTTCTTGTCTTTCACATAAAAAAAAAAAAAAAATGCTATGCGTTCGGTACTAGACTAACTGAGACTTGTCATGGCACTTGTATACTGTTGTTGTTCTCTTGTTGACATGACTGCTTCTATTGTTCTCATTTGTAAGTCGCTTTGGATAAAAGCGTCTGCTAAATGATTAAATGTAAATGTAAATGTAATTAGATTAATTCTTTATGGTAGAAATCCATGCAAAGACCATTAAGCCACTATTCCTGTATTATATTATTATTATTATTAGTATTACTATTATTAATATATAATTTTTGTCTTTTTAGTGTAGGCTACTGAATTTTGAAGGTATAGCAGATTTACTACAAACATTTTTTAAAAGAGAAATACAATTTTTGGCAATATAATGATCTTAAATGTTAAATATTATAAAGCACACTGAAACTATATGTTATAAAAAAAATATTATTCATACATAAAAAATGCATATACCTATCTATTCAAAGGTTAATTTCAGTCTTTAATTTCAAAAATACTGAAATTAAAGTGATTCCTGCATTGCTTTCACAATCGGCTCATTTTATATTTATATTTATTTCGGTATACTGTAAAAAGCCCTTTAAAGTAAACCAAAATTAGCCCTTCACAACTGAAATATACCAAAATACTACAATAGAATCCACTTTTGAGACCAAAGGCAGTGTGCAAAGTTAACCGGATACGTTTTCCTGTTTAAGCACACTGTAAAAAAAAAACATGAAAAAAAACGAGCAAATGCATGGCAGCACAGGGTGCCAAACGTTTGCCATTAATGAAAATAACGGTAAAACCTCATGAACTGAAGTAACATGCTTACACAGCAACAGGAAAAAAGAACATTGACCATACAGTACTATAAAATGTTTAAAACGTAATCTGAAATAACATATTTTGTCTGTATAATTGCAAATACATGCATAGACCATTAAATGTAATGGCATTATTTGACTGTAAGTTCACGTAACATGTTTAAACCCTTATTTAATAAAACATGTTTTAACTGTAAATGTAAAAACTTGGTGTAGCAGTTGTTTAACTAAACATGATTTGAATGTAGATATAAATGACATGTTGACAACATTACTTTATAAAGCATGTTTTGACTGTAAACTGAAATCATGTTTTGATCATTATTTAACAGTTTGACTGTAAATTGAAATAACATGTGTTGACCGTTATTTGAAAAAATGAACTGTGATGGACCATAATTTTGAAAGGGATGTACAGCATTTTGATTTTGATTATGGCTCACAGATAATTTTATATGTAGTTCATGAAATGTATGTTATATGTCACAAAAAGTAATTAGAGAAAATAATTTGTATTTTTCCCTCTTTATTTTCTTCTGTTACAGTAGTTTCCATTGTAAATAACAACAATATTAAAAACTTTAAACAGTGCTACAGTACCATCATCTGAACATCGCTTATATGCTTAAAATACAACATTGACAATTCAAATTAATTTCATCATTGCATCTTCCACAAACTACAATTCGAACAGAACAATGGTCTCCAATTCAATCTCCATGTTGATGCCTTTAAAAAATAAGAGAGAAAATGGTTATATATCATACATCACATATCTATATTCATTATCATGTATGATCATGTTACTCTTTTTATATGTTCTTGAGTTTCGTACATAAAAAAAAATATTGTTTTTTTACTTCAAAAATGTTTTTGTTCATTAAATATGTAATGCACATTTTATGATGGTCCATGACACCTTACTTCTTCAGACAGTTTAGTGATGTGACCTCACCCACTGACAAGGCCAAGGGTGCACTGCAACAGCAGAAACAACGTAAATACAGTAACACTTGTTGATTACAATTTTATATTTAAAATTACATGCCAGCATATTTACCCAGTATGATGACCTCACAATGTCGCAGGAAATTTCCCCTTTTGCTTTCTATGGTAGACAATTTTTGGTGTGCGTTTCTGCACCGTTTTGACCTTTCTTGTTAAGTCCCGCCTTACGCACGCCATTGGTCAAACTGCTTCTCAATCATTGGCCTCGGCCCAACGGCATCAGCCAAGAGACAAAGCAGCAGCCTGTTAACTGCAGGTGGCACATCATGGCTCCAAAACAGCGTACAAATACCTCAAGGAAAAAATCTCTGTGTTTTTGTTTTGGTCGGGAAACGTGCTCATTGACATGGCAAATAAGCTAAAACACGGAGCGGAGTTGGGTTCGCTGGAATATTTACAGGCGTCAGTTTGTTTTCAAAAATCGTAAGTGACTTTGTTAAGTAGCTTTGTGAGTAAACGTGACCGTTTAGGCAACATATTCTGCTGTATGCATGCAATATATAACAGAATGTCAACAAAACAATCATGGACCTCGATGTCGAGTGGTGAATGGTAAGTGTTAAAAAAATCTGTTGACGTATTATCCAACGTAATTTAAAAGTTAATTGGCAACAGGTGAATACAATTACAATGGCTAATCACATACGTTTTGAAATCTTATTCTTAATGTTTGACGCAAGTTGCATTAAAAAGTATAAATAGGTTTCAGAATTGTGTTGTTGTTTTAGAACGTTGCTTTCACGATCATTTAAGAGCACTTATATGCATGGACAACGGATTTCATCTTATGAGGTGTGTTACCTTTAACCATATGGATGATGATGTATTTGTGCAAATTTTGTGATTGCTCTCTGAAGACAGTTAAGGGATATGTTAATCATCAAATCGTACACAGACATGAAGCAAATGCTCAGTTTCCATGTTGCTTCCCAGAATGCAAATGTAAATTCTCAAAATACAATGCTCTCAAAGCTCATGTTTATCGCCATCACAAAAGACCACATACTCATTTTGATGATTCGACGGGCACGTTTGTTTGCAACAATACAGACTGTCAACAACAATTTACAGACATGAACAATGTCCTTTCTCATCTCAGGTCACATTTAGCCAAGGGAGAGGTGGTGTGTTGTCCTTTTGAAAAATGTGACAAAAAATTCAGTTTAAGATCAAGTTTCACTGCCCATGTTTCACGAAAGCACAGGACTTCTACATTTGCACAATTACGGATTATAGATACTTTATCTGAGCAACCTTCTTCAGCATTTTTTGATGTTACTGAGGATGAGGTTGATGAAAGTGAATTCACAGACTCCCTGACGAAATGTAACGCAAAGTCATTGTACATGAAAAATCTCTGCCTGTTTTATATGCAGCTACAAGCAAAATACCTGGTGCCATCGTCAACCATTCAGATGATTGTGGAGGAATTCAGTGGTTTAAATTATATCTGTTATCAGTACACACAGAAGATGTTCAGGGAAATACTCAAGTCAAAAACGGCCCTCTCACAATGTGAGATTGAATCTGTGGTGCAGACTTTGCAAGGCCAAGATTTACATTCAGCTTGTAATTCATTACTTTCCACAGAATACCAAAGAAGACAGTATTATCAGAAAAATGTTTCGTACGTGCATCCACAAAGTATGTGTCTTGGTCGTGATGAGAACCGAAACCAACGTTATGCACAGTATATTCCATTGAAGAACACTTTAAAAACCATGTTAATAGACCCAGTGGTGTGGGAGCAGTGTGCCAGACATCAGCATGTACACTCTTCTGTGTTCTCTGACATCTGTGATGGCTCTGTATTCAAATCCAATGACTTGTTTAAGCAGCCTGAGATTACACTCCAACTTATCTTGTACCAGGATGCCTTTGAGATTGTGAATCCCCTTGGGTCAGCTAAAAAAAGACACAAAATGATTGGAGTGTATTTTACACTTGGCAACTTTGAGCCATTTTACAGATCATGCATTGATAACATTCAGTTATCACTTTTGTGTTATGAGAGAGACTTTAACTATTTTGGTCAAACCAAGATTTTTGCTAAGTTGTTGGCAGATGTCAAAGAACTTGAAGAGCATGGATTTGTGACATCTTCAGGTGACATAGTACGTGCAACAATAGTGGCTATTATCGGTGATAATTTGGGGTCCCACTGCATCGGTGGGTACTCACAGAACTTCAGTACTGCCAAGCATTGCTGTAGGTATTGCTTGGTATCTCGCAGTGAACTTCAGAATGTGTGTGTAGACTTTCCCAATCGCACAGTTGAGTCCTATAAGGCGGCAGTGGAAACTCTAAGGACGACCGAAGAAAATGTTGTTAATGGGTTGAAGTTTGACTCCATTTTCAACTCTCTCAAGTATTTTCATGTTGCTCAGCCTGGCCTTCCCCCATGCCTTGGGCACGATTTGTTTGAAGGCGTTGTAGTTATTGATCTTGGCATTTTCTTGGAATACTTTGTAAAACGGAAGTGGTTTTCATATACACAGCTGAACAGGAGACTTGCACAATTCAAATATGTGGGTTCTGATGCTGGTTCTGCCCCCTCCCAGATATGTGAAAAAGGCAGAAAGTTAGGTGGTCAAGCAGCTGAGAACTGGTGTCTCCTCAGATTTCTTCCTGTCATAATTGGAGACCGAGTAGAGTCACAAGACCCTGTATGGCAACTGACTGTTAAGTTGAAAGAACTGGTTGAGCTAGTGTGTGCTCCCAAGATTACCACAGCACAGATTGCATATCTCAATGTCTTAATACCAGAATATCTGGAAACAAGAAAGGAGCTGTTTCCTGGTGAAAATTTGAAACCAAAACATCATTACATGCTTCACTATACATCACTCATTTTAAGTCTTGGACCTTTAATTCGTTTGTGGTCATTGAGATTTGAAAGCAAACATTCCTACTTCAAAAGAAGTGTGAGAAGAACACAGAACTTCAAAAATGTATGCAAGACATTGTCACACAACCATCAACTTCTTCAAGCATATCTTCACTCACGGTCCTTTTTTTCACCAAAGCTTAAAAGTGTTGACTTGGCCACATACTCTCCTCATTTGTACAGTGATGCTGTGTGCAAAGCTGTTGAGACAAGCTTGCTTAATGAACCAGACTTTGTTTCCACACGTGTAGAATACAAGGGTACCCTGTACAGGAAAGGAAACTTAATTTGCCTTAAATGTGAAGAGGAGTATTCTATTTTACAGTTTGGACAGATTGAGCTGATTTTCGTGAAAGATGATGAGGTGACTTTCCTTGTGACTCCCCGCCCCTCAGTGTATTTGCATGATTATGGACTTTATGAGATTTTGTCTGCGACAAAGGAATTAATTTGTGTAAAAGCTGAGGAATGTCTGGATTATTATCCCTTAAATGAGTACAGTTTTATGGGACTGAAGGTCATTACTCTGAAGCACAGCGTTGTTCATCTGTAAAAAGGATAAACCGTCCTCTCCCAACAGAAATGGATGCATTGTTGACTTTTATTGAGAATGTGTTCCCAAACCCTATAACTTCAAAGCTAGCCATAGAGGGTTTGAACAGCCTAGGTGTGGAGACCATAGATGACCTACAGTTTTTGAAAGATGATGATCTAGGTGGCTTTCTGAGACCGATTGAAGCAAGAAAACTAATAGCTCAAATCCCAAGTAAGTTTTCAAATCAATGGTTGTTTTTACATATACACTAGTCAACATTTGAAGCGGATCAAAAAGTTCATTAAGTTCACAAGAACAGGTATTGGTTTTAAGACAACTATTATGAAAGGTTTGATCCACTTGAAATGTTGACTTGTGTACATGCATATAATTAGATGAAACAACACCCCAGTCTCTTTCATTCTGTACTTTGTTAGCTGTACTCTTTACTTGTATTACAGTATGTCAATGTGTTTCTTGTTTCTGCAGTATGGTTTTTAATGCAGTTTTTTGTTTATGCCATGTAGATATTGCCTCCACTCTGCAAAACACTGCCAATGATTTGTCTGCTGAATACAATTCTAATGCATCAGGTTCACCTGCTCCTGGATGCTCAGTTTCACCATCCAGCGGAAGTGGAAGACGTGAGTAAAACGCTGATACAACCCACAAAGCCCCATGCCATCTCTGTTTGTCCGTTATTAAACTTCAATAAATCTGCAGCTTGGGAATAGGCAATTTTGCCAAAAAATTACAGCTGCATGAAAAGTGTTTATCCTGTAACCTGTGGACATTGGCTTATCTTCTAGGTGACAGTAGCTGTGAAACTTCGTTTTATGACCATGACTGGCATTATAGTTTTGATGTTCCATGGCAAAAAATGCCAGCAAGTTTTATGGGAAAGTTGCAAAATGGCGAAAGGCCAAGTTGCTCTGAGAGAAGACAGTTGGTCCGCATTGTTGCTTCTGAGATCCTGGAAGTCAGCAAATGTCCAGCAAAAAAACATGTCTCAGAAATAGCCCGACAAATGGTGATTGCATACCCAAAGTCTTTCAGAGATGAGATTAATTCCCAGGTTGTAGGAAGTGGATATGATTCTCTCCTCAAACAACTGGTGTGTAGAATTGACAATTTGAAAAGAGCAAAAGCTATTAGTATACCACTTTGTGGTACTCTAGAAGTATCAACAAAGAAACGAAAATTGTTATATGGTTGTATAAATTCTGATCCACAACTGCTAGTTGGAGAAACATCCGAATTGCAGCAGGAAAAGAAAGAGAAGTTGGTAGTAATGTTTCAAAATAATGAAAGTGATGTAAAGACAATCTATGACTTAATGACTTCTACATACACCCCTCAAAGAAACAGCATCCAATCTGGAAAGGAAACCAAAGATTTACTTGATGAGTGGCCATATCTTTTTCAGCCAGCAGGAATGAAAGCACACTTTAAAGAGCTCACTGGCATTGACATAAACAACAGCTTTGAAGAATCTGCTTCCAGTAAGTTCAGAAGAATATTGGACTACTTTCAATTTCAGTGCACAGAAAGAGCAAGCAGAGCAGGGAGAATCCTCACAAAGTATAGAGCTGGAGGGGATCATGTTTGTGGGGCCGTGATGTTGCTGCTAACCCATTTCAAAAATGACCAAGACCACTTTCTTGTGATGGTAGAAGACACCTCTGTTCCAAGTGATATATGCTCAGAACAGCTTCCAGCAACACCATGTATAGTAGTGTGTGGTGGGTATTATTTACTATGATCTTGCAACACAATAATTCCTGGTTTTGGGTGATCAGAACTCACATTCTGTTAAATATTATGTCTTACTGATTTTGCGTTTGTTCAAAGGAGAGAACCCACTGACAGCCAGTGTGTACATGGTAGCAGTAGACCAGATGATTGTAAATGACCATCTCTTGAGTTTTACAGAAGCCCTGTATCTGATCTTCTCTCTTTACTATATATTGAACATCAGTTACCCTGTAGAACTGGGAGCCACACTAGAATTCTTGCAAAGGTATTTCATAGACTGCATTCCTTTGGTTAAGAAGCATACAACAATTATTTAAGGATATTGTTTGTGTTGTGTTTTAAAGGTGCATCTTTAGGATAAATCCTCATAAAGGTACCAAGGTGGAAAAGAGAGAGAAAAAGAGAGCGTACTCTGTCAACCCCAGAGTATTGAGTCTGACATCAAAAATTGCTGCATTTGATTGGGGAGAGTAACAGGTATAGAAGCTCTGTTGTCTTGTATAGTAGTGGTAGACTACATCTTCTGTGTTTATCATTCATCGATGATAAAGTGGACCAAAGGACAATCATTTTTAGAATTAACTCCAATAAATGTGATTTAATTGTCTGTGGCCAAAACTGAGAGTATTTGGTTAAGGCTTGTTGCTGTCTCTGCTCTTCTTTTGGTTTGGGTTTTAATTGTAACTGTTTGTGTCCCCACAGATGTGGTCTTTCAGAAGATTGACATTTCGCTGAAGAACAGGACAGACCGACTTTTTGTACTTCAGTGCAGCGCTTTGTTGCTTAAATCATTTTTATTACCTTGTGACGTGATTAGGATTTAGTTTAAATTTATTTATTTATTTGATTGGGACAGTGCATGTTAATGAACAAACATGGAATACATGCATGTAAACATGCTGGATTGTAGCCAAAGGCTAATTTCCATCCGTAGTCCCACGGGCTAAAATCACACTGGTCACAAAACATTACATAATAAAATTTACATCTACAGTTAGTACATCGTTTATCAATAAATTAGCTAAAGCCCCATATACAATATTCACATAATACTTGAAAATTCATTCAACTTCAAAATTATCAGAATCCAGGCCCAGTGTTTTTGTTTCTTTTAAACTGAACACATTTGTGTTCTGAAACCTGCTTTATCCATTTTCTCCATGTGACATGTTCAGGATTATCAGAATTAATGTCGATTTTTTTTTTTTTTTTTTTTTTTTTTTTTTAAATTGAACAAATTTGTTTTCTAAAACATGACTTTTGCTGGGAAGTGTTTTTCCATTGTTTGATCTTGAAGGTTTGCTATATAATAAAAAGCTGAAGTTGTTTACAGCAATACTCTGGCTACCATAATTTATTGTATAACATTTTAGAAAAATTTGTGTTTCAAGAGTATTTTTAATTAGTTTTTAGCATTACTTCTGTCACACAGTATACAAAGATGTCCCTCTACATTTGGTTTAAATAAATAAATGCACTAGAAAAAGATTATGGCATGAAAACATGTAAGCCCAGATTTGCTAACTATTTGTGGCAGTGCACACTTTCTGAATGTGTCAGGGTTTTCAGAAGACATGATAGAAAGGCATGTACAGTGATTATTGCATCTTTATTGGATATGCATTTGTAGGAAATTTCCTTTATGAAAGCGTCCCTTAACCCTTTTTGTGCCTGACCTGGCAGTAATGGTTGCTAATTGCACTTATTTTTTATTTGGTCATTATGGAAGGGAGCTGCTGCAATTCTGTTCTTGCACATTGATAGTTTACTCGTAGAAAACATTCAAATTCATCCTGAAGTTAGTTGTATTTTCTCTGCCAAAAACAATATTAGCACATTTTAAGTTAAGATGCTTGCTATTTACCTTTAATGTGATAAAACTGAAAATCTGTCTTGTACTCTCAGGTTGTATAACTTTCTTTGTGGTTCGCAGAACAAATTAATTTATTTTGACTAATGTACACCGAGGAAGTTTAAGAACCACTGGCTTATAGATTTGGCTTTTTTGTGATAAAAAAAAAAAGCCATTTATTTGCAATGAAAATTTAGAAAATGTTTGAAAAGTGGAAATAAAGTGCTTTATTAAGAGAAGAGTGTTTATTAAAAATAAAGTATTAATTGGGTAGGCTTAGGGGTCGGTGTAGAAGGGCTTTTATTCTCACAACAATGTAGCATCCATTTAACAATTTTAATAAATATAATCATTTGCACTCTGATAATTATTGGATCCTGTTAATCTACAAAAATAGTAAGGTGCAACTATCTGTCGATATAGATAGCATCTACTTACTATTTACACTTACTGCAAATTTGATAATTATATTTATTAAATGAAAATTATTTACACCTAATGTAAATAGCATTACGTAAAAATTAATTGGGTTGTAGCTCGTTGTCTAGGTGACTGTGATTTTAAATAGGTGTCGTTTGTGTTTTAACGTTTAGCTCAAGAATAGGGAAGTTCGAATAGCCTATGTGAATATTACCAACTTCACTAAACTCCTTCTTGAGTTAAGAACTGACCACATTTCTTTATATTTGAGTCCAAGTTCAAACACTATGAAACGCTCCATTAACGTATACGGAGCTCTGAAACACTGCCAGCGGGACATTAAACAGGAAGGGTCTGTCCGAGCTCAAAACAGGTTTTACGTGGGAACGCTAAGTTTCTCGGGGGAAGGCAAAAGATTTGCAAAAAAATGTCCACCACCACGTCCCTTTGAGGGCTCCGTAGTAAATAACATCTACTTCTGGTTATTTCGGATTTTGATATGGAATTCATGACAATTAGCTTACCTTAACAATAAATGGTTTTCCAAAAGTGGTGTAACAAGTGGGTTGGACAGGAGTGTGTGTTTGGATGGGGATACCAATAAGTGAAACGCATACTCGAAATGTGACCTCTTTAACCCATCCCAGTGAGTGGTGAGCACACACAGTGCAGGGAGCAATTAGGATAAATCGCAACACGCTGGCCGTGAGACTCGAACCGGCAACTCTTGGGTTACAAGCCCGACTCTCTAACCACTAAGCTACAACTGACCCCACAGTAATAAAATGCTCTAACAGCCACAAGAGAAAACTGATGCCTTTCACCATTAACCACAGCGGCAAAAACACACTGGTTTTATAAACAACACACGAACATTAACAAACGAACGATATGTATGATATGCATAACAACAATAGTAGGCTAAATGCTGACTATAAATCAAGGAAACAACATCACGAATGGATCACCAATAAAGTTTAGAAAAGATGCGCAATTTAACCTAATGTCTTCAGTGGCACGGGCTCTAATGTGGAAGCCTCGTTTATTTGATGCTTGTTTCAAAGTCCTTGGTTCGAATCTGTATTTTATACCTTTTGGTATCACAAATCACATCGAAAAGGCATTTATTTTCAACAAAAATGAAGTAGAAATAAAGTGTCTAACGAGTGTTTAATAAAACACTTTATACTATTATTGCATCCTGTTAATGTACACAATTACTGAGATGCAAACAGAATCTGCCAAAATATAGAATATAGCATCTAATTACTATTTACACTTATTGCAAACTTTCGTGACATTTACATGATGTAAATAGAATATATAGATATTTGTTTTTAATGTAAATCACAACTGTTGCTTTTTGCACTTAGTGCATAGTCACTGCCTAATTCAACTGGGAAAATGTAGGCTATATTTGGTGTTAATGTATGCATTTTTAGTGGAATTTCACCGTTCTGATGAAAATGAGAAATGACTGTGAAATTCTACTGGGTTTCTCTGTAAAACTAAATTTTTTTCAACTCTGACCAAAACATATACAGGAATGTTTTTTTAAGGACATGTCAGGATAACAATAGACAACAATTACTGTTATTTAAAGGAAAATGTAATTTTTTTGCAGTAACAAATTTAAATAGTTAAAAAACAGGGAAAATGTATGTTAGATGTAAAAGTTAGCATTTTTATGGAATTTCACAGTTCTGGTCAAAATGTCATAATACTGTTAAATTCTACCGTTTTTTTCTGTAAAAATACATTTATTTTTTACAGTGCAGTCTGAATTTGGTTTGTTTGAGGATATGAACATACACAACCATACAAACATACATCCAATTTTAAAGCAATGTTAAATAATTGCAACAATGTCAAACAAGGGCAAATTTCACCTTGGCTGTTTGGAGACATTATTTCCATTTGCTCATGCTGTGCGGAGGTGCAGCACAGATTCATTAGAAACTCAATGTTCTTTATTTCTCCAGTTTATTCCCATCAGCTACCAAGAGCGACACCACACGCTCGCGCACGCCCTCGTCGCGCATCTCCACGGCAACTCGCAGCCAGGTTAAATCAGTTGTGAGTCTCACTGGGAGAACATACATTATCTCAAATAATTCCTCCCAAATAAAAAGCTTTTTTGTTTCACCATGACAGGCACAGAATGGGAGGGAAGCACTCCATTTGCGAGTATCAAATAATGGGAGCAAAATAAAGCTTGATGAACTGATAAATATGGTTTGGCCTCTGGAGAACGGTCTACATTTGGATGCTTCCTGGATTTCTCATGTTTGCATAATGACTTGAAAAATAAAAATTCCATGTAACCTGGCCACAGAGTGTCGGAGCCGGGTTGGTTAAAAGCACAGAGGAAGGAAATGTTAACCCGAAAGGAGGTAGGAAAGAGGCTTCACTTGTCTAGAATACTCAAACACTTGGGCTGTCAAGCTTTCTTGTTTATGTTTGATGGTATCAAAAGACCAAAACGTGCAGAGCGGATGTGTGTCTGCATTCCATGTACCAGAGTAGGAGAATGAGAGAGCGCGAATGTGATAAAACACAGAGGAGAGGAAAAAGAGCCAGGGGGATGCCTTATGGGGTGTGTTTTAAAAAAAAACGAAAACTCTGGTTTTACTTTGAAGCATAATTGGCCACTTCGCTACAGATGCAACAACTGAGGGTCCCTTTGCTGTTCTCTAAGCCTGCAGAAGACTGAAGATCAAAGAAGATGTGATGGACATCCTCCCCATGGAGATGGAGCGTGTGTGTGTGTGTGTGTGTGTGCTGCATGGGTATATATCACCATCTGTAGAATATGAAAACACAGTGCATGTGTGCGAATCTACAGATTAGAGAATTTTTACTGCTAAATCATAAATGGATAAGATGTGAACACATGCTAAATCATCTACAACAATTATAACCATTTGTTTAATTGAAAATTCTCTATTAGATCATTTTAAATTGATTGCTTTTGTTAATGTTTATTTATGGAGACACTAGATAATTTGAAGAACATGTTGGAACAGAATCTGTAAGTTGAGTTCAAATGCTCTTTTTATTTTTGTAAAATGAATTAATGAAAAACAATAAATATATTTATTTATAAATATATACTATACAATTAAAATATTTTTTTTAAGTAGTAGTGTTAATTTAGTAATGAAGCAGCAACATATGATAGATAAGATGGAACGAGAAAGGCTATTAATAATCTTTCATTACGCAAAAGTATTATGATTTGAAAGGCTCATTACAGAGCTGCATAAAGCACTTTATGCACATCCCGTGCGCAGAATGATGCGCTTGAAGCAACAAGGAGCATGCAGCGCTCCACATAGAAAAGTTCAAAGCACATGGGAAGAGATATTGATGCGTAGTGTATTAAATCTTTGTGATAGTTTGGGTTTTAAATTTCAGTTACTGTGCAGGTGAAGAAAAATTCATAATGCCCTCTACTCCAGTGTAAAGATCTAACGGATATCCGGTAGAAAAGTAACATAATTTAGAAACAGCACTAAACTACAGCAAGATAAAGTCATTTTATGAAAAACCATTGATCTTTATCTACAGATCAAGTGTAATAATAGGAACATAGAATCATCTCTGAGAGAGTTTCATCGTCTTGACTGTCATTACCAAATGCAACAAGGATTGAATGCCGAATGGAGGATGACAGACAGCCACAGCGGAGAGAAGATTTTATGTGAACTTGACTTAAATTATCTGTACCTCACATTAAACTATGGAATGTTCTCAGAACACCTCAAATATAGTGCAGAAAAACTGATATCTGAACCGATATCTGATCCGACAGAAGATGCCAGTATTGGAGTGATGCTGATACTGAAAATCCTCTAGTGGCAAACACCCATAAAACATTAGCAACTGCATAGCAATGCCCTAAAACTCTCAACACTGTAGCAATGCCTTGGCAACACCTATCAAAACCATACCAACTGGAGAGCAATGTCTGAAAAAAACTGTGAACACCTTAACAACACCCTAGCAACCACTGAGTAAATTCATTAGCAACACCCTGGCGACCACATAGCAACATGCTAATGCATTTGGAACACCTTTAACGACACCATGTTAACCACATAGCATTGCACTAAAATTTAGAACACCAGAAAACAATCGACAAAACCCCTAGCAACAACACTGTGCTTAAACACTTAGAATACCTTAGCAACGCCTAAGCACCATAGAAACCACATGGCAATGCACTAAAACTAAGAACACCACAGAGATGCCCTTGAAACAATCGACAAAACCTTAACTACAACATAACATGCCTAAAACACTCAAAACGCCTTAGTAACACCCTGGAAACGACACAAAACACCACAGAAACCACATGGCAATGCACTGAAACTTAGAAAACAAACATGCCCTGAAAACAATCAAGCAAAACCCTAGCAGTGACATAGCAACATGCTAAAACATTTAGATCACCATAGCAAAGCCCTGGAAACTGCTTATAACACCCTAGCGACTGCATATAAATGTGCATAAGGTACTAAAACCTCTTAGCAACACCCGGGCAATCACTTATAAGACTGTAACAACTGCATGCTAAGACTAAAAACAGCTTAGCAATGCCCAGCAATGCACTCAAACTAAGAACACTCAGAATACCTTAGCAAGACCCTAGCAACTACTCAGAACATCTTAGAAACCACATACCAATACACTAAAACTCAGAAAACTGTAGCAACACCTTGGCAACAACCATCAAAACCATAGCAACTGCATCGCAAAGTCTGAAAGCCCAGGAACACATATCAACAGCATGCTAAGAACACATTCTGAACATCTTAGCCACACATTGTGGTGAATTATGTGGCAAGCAGCACATTTTCTTCATCTTCTTATCTTTCACCCACTCCCTTTGCTCATCCTTCTCATAAGTCTGAGACTCTCATAACTTGTGTGAGTGAGTGAGTGAGAGGGAGGGAAAGAGAGAGATGACATGTTGAGGGATAATTGGAGTCACACAGAGATACAGTGTTCATAATTACAGTGCTTACCTCAGTACAGCAGGTTGCTCTCACACTTTCTCAGTAATACAATAATAAAGATCAGAGTGGTGTTTTCACAGGCCGAGGCTCATTGTGGGTTATGAGACCTGCACTTGTAACCCAACTATATCTCGTGACCGCACAAGTATATTGCACTTTAAATTGAGGCGCAGCTGTAAATCTGGACATAAGAGCAAGCAATCAGACTAGTGAGGTTAGGTGCTTTTCACAGCTCAGAGATCACAACATGGGTCTTACTCTGATCTACCACTCTGTTCATTTATGTTTTCTCACCCCTCAAGCAGTTCCTGTACCTCACAAGCATTGTTACCAGCTAAGCCTCCTCCTCTTCTCCATCATTTTTTCTCTCAAATTTCAGCCTCCTATTCAGGGTTGTTATAGTTAACTAAATGTAAACCCATTAAAAAAGATAATTATATATATATAATATATATAACTTTAAAGTTAGATAATATATAAAACAAAATAAAAAAACTAAATAGATTTTATTTTAGCTAGTTGTTAAGATAATAATTCTAACTGTCATTTAACTTAAACTTGATGTACTAAAATAACTAAAACTGACATAAAAAATTTATAATAATGATAAATATACGTGTGTGTGTGTGTGTGTGTGTGTGTGTGGAGTACATTTATGTAAAAAAACTTTTACATAAAATGAAAATGAAAACGGGAAACATAAAAACACAAATTAATACAACATATTATTATGATACTCATTTATACTAAAAATAAATGTTTAAATGTTTGTCAGATTAAGCACACATTGAGCTCAACGGGTTTACATGGGTTTCTGATCCCTGTTATAAAGCACTAGATGTTTCTTAAAGATATAGTCCACCCTTAAAAAACAAATTCTGTCATCAATTATTCACTCTCATGTCATTACAAACCTGTATGAATTTCTTTCTTCTATGGAAATATATATATATATATATATTTTTTTTTAAATGTTGGTAGCCAACATTTGGGTTTCACCCATTGACTTCCAAAGTTTGGACACAAAATTCAGAAGTCAATCCGACCTGAATTAGTTTTTGGTATTTTGAACAGAAGGTTGAAGTCAGAACTGTTTGATTACCAACATTCTTCAAAATATCTTCTTTTTGTGTTCAACAGAAGAAGGAAATTCATACTGATTTGGAACGACATTATATAACTGATATATACATACTTAAATGTAGATGCACTAATTTGACATAAAACCATCAGAGATCTGAATTAATCCTAATGGACTTAAGTCATTCAAGGATGGTTAATCATCTCACTTATATCTGGATCTGAATATATATATATATATATATATATATATATATATATATATATATATATATATATATATATATATATATATATATATATATATATATATATATATATATATATATAAAAATTAGGTCATGCAGTTCTTGTTTTATGATTGTGGCACCGTCTCCACTGCTATATGCCAAAATGGTGGCCAAAGCAGAACAAATAAGTGAAGATGTAACCGACTGGCATGAACAGGTATTCTAGAGTCATAACCTTCCAGCGCAACACCTTTCATCAGCTCGCTGCTGCCATCTACTGGCTAATTATATTGCTTATATCAGTGTGGCACTGCAAAACAACGAGCCTGAAGGAGTGTGATGGTGAGCACAGCACAATTCAGTGATGTGTGGACCTTCTGTGTCAACAGTATTTCAGTAAACACATCTTGTCAAGAGAGAGCATGAACGTTTTTATCATTTAAGCCTTCCACATATTAGCATCCATAATTCTGTGAATGTCATGTTACAATGTATTTGTGTATAATGTAAAACCTTTTTATCTGTGGATCATATTTTGTTCTTGTCCCAATAACAAAATGATATTTTCTCAGCACTTCTTCATATAACACCAGTCACCATTTTGCACAGTTGCTTGCCTGATAGTTTTATTTTGTTCTGTTGTGACAAGAGCCACTGTCTAAAAAGACCTCAACACTATGTTATAAAGCCTCAATTAGTCATGATAATAGGATGACAGTTTTGCACTCTGGAAGGGTAATGGCTTGTTTTAATTGTGCATTTGCATGAGTGCGCTCTGCGTGGAGGTGAGGGGTGGGCCTCATATGAGAAACATTTACTCAGCGCTTGATTACAAAGAATAGACACACTTAATTGTTGAGAATTGAATAATGAGCCTTTATTCTATTTACTGGATTATGGAGCCTTTTAGCGGTCCCCTGCTGATAATTTCAGAGGACGCTCAGGTCACACAGTATTGTCTTGTTGGGAGGTGAGGTGAGCAGGTCTTTGGAGATGAGCAATATTAATGAGCTGGATGCCTTCGTAATAAGCAGAAACTGAACCAAGACTAAAAGTTATAGAGTAAAAAAAACAAACAAAACAAAACTAAACCGAAAACACCCAGTGACAGTGAAAACATAAATAACAAGTAAAATAAAAAATCCATACCTATGAATAAAGTAAAGGTTTGAGTAAAACCAGATAAGGTAATGATTCAGAAAATACCATTTAAAATTTTACACAGTGTGATTAGGGTGCTGTTTTTCTTCTTCTTCTTCTTTAATTCTCAAGAAATACAAAACTCAAAAGGAATTTTTGAGTTAAATGCCGGTGGATTGCATGGTGAGGCATTTATCTGAACATTTTCACTGGTTATGTAGTTGCTGTGCATTTTACTTCTGGCTTGATTAAAATTACTATCATTGTGTCAAAGCGTGTACAGTATGAAAATAATGAATTGTTAGTGTGAAGATGTGTGACGACAGCCACCGGCTCCATCCAAAGCCCTTCCCCCCTTTATCTTCTGCTGCTCAGACAAATCAATGCCGAAATGAATTCTGATTAACTTAAAGCTCACTTTTTTGCGGTCAGAGCAATGTCCAGCGATGGATGTTTGTCTCGCTGGCTGTAACTCATTTGAAATCCAATTACAACAAAACCGTAGTGGAAAGACGCTAAGCTGAAACACTCTAAGATGAAAAATGAATCTGTAGAACGTTAGGTCTGCTAGAGCTGTTTGGCGAGGCCGGCCGATACTCGAGCACAATCTCGGTTAGGTCATACTCGCTGGAAATGCACATTACGCTGACATTAGCATAAATGGGTTATCGATTCTCATTGAAGTTAACCTTCAGTTCTGTCCTGTGGAATTAGGGCCGGAGAGCTTGTGTAGGTGTGCGCATGCGAGCGAGGGACAGTAATGAAGATGTGACCTTTCGGGTTGATCCCTCCTGCCCCCGACGACCCTCACCTCTACAAGTGCACCCCTGTGTCACAGTGTCATCCGCTCCATTTCCAGACATGTAGCTTTCTTTCACGAGCTGTCAGCGAACAGCCTTCTCAAGTTCTACACAGGAATTTTTGAAAGCCTGTCTTAAAGGCATGAGTCGATGTCTTTCCCATCATGGAGTGATGGAAGAGGGGAAAAAAGTGAGTGATGGGTTGGGGAGGGGGACATGCAGCGGAGATTGACCAACGAGGAGAGGAGATCAGTAAATAACAGTCACCCCAGGGGCCGTGTCTGGGGTGCCTTCTCATCTGGCCCCCAGTCAATTTAATTTAAATGTAAATTTCAGGGATGCGTGGCGTTAAAAGGCTTATATTAGCAAAAAGGGAAAAGTTAATGAATGTATTTCAATCTCTGTAACCACACAGCCTTGCTCATTTACCTCCCGGAATATATGAGCGGTGCTGCTCGAAATTGGGACCGGGGTAATATATGTGCTCTCCAACAACCCACTTAAACCAGCCTTCACAATCCCCTATCCAGTCCACCATCTCTGGTTATGCAGAGACCGTGTTTGAGTTTTACTGTATTTTAAAGAGATGATGCTATAACAGCGACATTTTTTAAAATTAAACCTTAAAGATATGTCCAGGTCGGAAACCCAAGACCAAAAGATAAAATAATTGAATCTACTATTTGTATAGGATTTGTTTGTTGATTTATTTATTTTAGTGCTGGGCAACAATTAATCATGATTAATCGCATTCAAAATAAAAGTTTTTGTTTATGTAATATGTGTGTACTGTGTATAATGATTATGTGTATACAAATACACAAACATGTATTTATATATGTAAAAAAATATGTTTATATATATATATATATATATATATATTTATATATATAAATGATATGAATATAACATTGTTTATAATATGTTATATACGACTCACATAAGATTTATATGCAGTACCGGTCAAAAATTCATGAAGGATCATGCTGTGAAGACTGGAGCAAATGCTGCTGAAAATTCATCTTTGCCAGCACAAAATATATTAAAATAAAGAAAATAGTTATTTTGAATTGTAATAATATTTCACAATATTACCGTTTTTACTGCATTTTTATGAAATAAATGCAGCCTTGTTTTTTTTATTAAACTGCTTCACATATATTTAAATGATATATATATATATATATATATATATATATATATATATATATATATATATATATATATATATATATATATATACAGTATAAAATATTACAGTAACGAGAATGAGACAATTTCGACATCTGAGCTGTTGAGCTGTTGAACAGTATGGTTATGCTGCTACACCAGCTAAACCAGCACTAACCAGCCCGGACCAGCAAGAAAATTCATGCAAGAGAGGCAGGAGGATGCTGAAAAGACACTGGTGAGGAAGACAGCGAGATTGAGAGGATGGGGGAGGTGAGAGAACAGACTAGCAGAGCAGTCTTAGGAACAGGGTTCACAGGCTAGTGCCTACTTGGAATTCTGGTTGGTTAAAATTCTGCCTGCATACAATATGTGTGAATTGGAGAGCAGTCTCATCTAAGAGTGCTAAGGCTTTCCTCACAGAGTGCCAACAGCAGGAAATGTTCACGTCAGCTGCAGTGAGAGGCCTTCCTGTGTTATTGCAATACACACACATTCAGTAAAGCAGAGGACAGTCAGACATAGACACTGAAAAGATACTGTCAAAGAGTTATGGAGTAATAGCTAAAATCCGTCAAATTCTAATTATTCTGCTCTTCTCTGGCTTGAACTAAAACTCCAATAGTGATGTCAGAGAAAAAAAAGCACCTATATACTGTACTATATACAGTTTTTTTTTTTTTTTTAAGAATAAGATTTAATATTTGTATTATATTTAATTTATTTCAATGTTTTTAATGAAGGTCACTTTAAAACTTTCTTGGAAAACTTTTTCACCCGAACTTTATCAATTACTTTTACTACTTTTAAATGCCTTTTATCTGTAGATTTATTGTTTTATACTGTACTTGTCCCATACTTCCTATCTTTAAAAATTATACAGAAAACTATAACAAGCTTAAATTATGTTAGTTAAACGAATGAAATAATAATAAAAAAACTATCGCAGTATTTATGTGAAACATATTTATATCAGAATTTCTGTATACTGTTATAGATTTTATTCATATTTTGAATACATTTTTATCTTTATATTTTCTGTTTTCATTTTCATTTTGGTTGAAGGTTAATTAATTTAGTTGTGTGTGTCTGTATAGTTTTTATTCATTTTTATTTTCAGTTTTAGTTCTTTTAGAACATCAACATAGACTAAATAAAAATGAGAAAATTAGCCTTGGCAACAAGCTGAAATGTAAAGTTTTTTTCAAATTATTTTATTTTGGTTCATTTTGGTTAAAGTTGGGGTATGTATATTTCCGCCCGGTGGACGGCGACGGCTCCTCCAGTTTTGGGCAGCCGGCAGGAGTCCCCCGTTCCCTGCTCCTCCCCGTTCCGGTGGATGGCAGCAGGCTCCGGCCCCCTGGCAAACGGCGCAGACTCCTCCGTTCCCTCACGGACGGCAGCCGCCCCTCCATGTCCCCGGCAACTCGCTCCATCCCACCGCCTCGAGCGTCCATGGCGGCACACTTCATCGCCAGCTCGAGGGCACAGCGGATTCACCACAGCGGTGAGGGATCTTCAGCAGCGCGTCCCTCCTTCTCCCGGGCTTCGGCACCACTGTAATGATAAAATCTCCATACTCTTCGGGAAGAAGGAGGCGGACAATCCAATAACATTTTAATAATTCAAAATAAACACAAAACAGCGCACCAGCCCCTCACGGACGACTGGTGCGCATAAATAAAAACCAAAACATAAAATATTGCCCAGGCCTGGTCCTCTCTCTCGTCCTTCACTATCGTAGCTCCAGTTTTATATCCTTCCATCTCCTCTGTGGGACTCAAGACCGGTGGTGGGGCGCAGGTGTAGCTCATCTCCAATCACTACACCTGGCCTCACTCCTCCTTCCCACATCTCTCGGCCCCGCCCCACTCGTCACAAATATATGCTGGCTTTTGCTTGAATATGCTCTTGTGCCATGTTTGCTTGTTTGTTCATCTGCAAACGTATTGTTGTTCCCTTCAGCTTTGATAAAGACACATTCATTTCCACACACTATAAACCTGGAGCATCTTAACTTCCTCCACTGTCTATTTCAAGCGTCAGCTCCCAAAGTGTGTCCAAAAAGTAAGACAATATACTTAAAGCTGCAGCTGGTAACTTTTGAGGCTCTAGCGGTCAATAAACAGAACTGCTTGCTTCTTGCGGAAGAACATCGTAGCCGGAACTACTTCTCCCTGTTTAAGTCTATGAAGAATCACAAAGGTACTGGGTTACTCCGCCGCGGTACCTACCCGAAGGAATCTAAAATAATCAGAATATGAACACTTATTATAGGTGCACCCTAGTGATTAAGGACAAGCTATAAACATGGTTTGGAAAATGGATTCATGGTGTACTTGCTTATTATATACATTTTTCTACATTTTGAACACAAACAAAGTTACGGACCGCAGCTCTGATTGGTTGTTTCTTACCGGGAGCGGATGGATTTCTGCAAATGGCAATAGGACCACTGGGAGGAGCCAGAGGAGCTTGATTTTTTTCACAGATTATCTGTCTCATATTCTACTGTCAGGACATAATGACAGGTTTAACAAATATGTAAAAAATATATTTTTACAAAAGTTACCTGCTGCATCTTTAATACAGATACAGTAGACTCCACTATAATAGTTGCCTGGGTTGCATATGTATGTGAGTAACGGAGCTACTAAAAAAGTTTTATATACACAGTTTTAAAACAACCGGAGCTGACCAAAGTGCTTTACAACACTATACCAACAATAGGCAAATTAAAACTTTAAAATTACACATTAAGTATAGCCTACACAGAATATACACAAGCTGAAAAACTGTGTGGCGTTCCTGAGAACAATGTCAAAGACAGTTTGTCATGGGATATCGAACAGCAATGAAAATAAATAGGTCTTTAGAGTGGATTAAAAGCAGACAAGGTTGGGGCAGTTCTGATTTGAGAGTTTTGGGCTGACAACAGAAAAGGCACGGTCAACTCTTGTTTTTAGTCTTGTCCTAGGAACATGCAGCAAGTCAGAATTAGTAGATCTGAGCGATCTTGACAAAGTATGAGGCTGTAAAAACTTGATTGAGTACAGTGGGGCCAGATTGTGAAGAGATTTGGAAACAAATAATAGAATTTCAAAATCAGTTCTGTCCTTGACTGGAAGCCAATGAGGTGAGATTAAAACCGGTGTAATAGTCTCATATTTGCACTTTCCGTTAAGAAACCAAGACTAACTGCAGACGAGAAACTGAGGAACACCAACAGAGAATTATCTATTTTTAATTCCAGAAATGTTTAAATGTCATTTCACTCGGTGTCAGTTTCACCACAAAATGCTACTGAGCACAATTCATTTGAGAGTGTGCAAGCCCCTATACAGCCAATAGTGTTTGCATTTCATTTATATATTTTAGAGATGGAAGGATGGATTGTGATTTCTATGCTGGGTATTTTTGTGCTCTGCCAGCAGAAAACAGCCGCTCATTTTGTTGGGCTTGATCTTGTTGCCAATTAAGAATGCTTAAATAACGACCTGAAGAGAGCTGTTGTCCTCCTAGGAGGCCTGTGCTGACTTGCTGACTTTTCACTCAACTCCAGTAAAGTCTGACGTCCTGCATGGGGTTACATGGTGAGCCCTGATCTAGATTTAGCTGTGCTTGGCTGAAAATCTCTCGATGATCCTTGCAACAGCAGAAAATGGTTACTTCTAATAACACCACAGCAAACATTCATGTCTATTAATGGACAAGACACAAGCTTCCCCACAGCTTTCACTGGTACTGTATTTCCCATAATGCTCTTGTGCACGTTAATAAAGCTGAAGTGCTTCTACCGGAGCTGTGCACCTCAGTGCCGGAACTAAGCTTGTGATTCTGTGATGCAATAAAGTGTGTAATTAATTTCTGATACCGGTACCAACTCCCCCGGATTTGTCCCGCACTGATACTCCAATAATATTATCACTAAACATCAACCCTTAAAGGAATATTCCAGGCTCAGTACTTGTTAATCACAATCCACAGCATTTGTGAAATGAAGTTACCATAAAAGTTGATTTTGTCTTGTGTCTTTTTTTCTCTCTCTGTGCATACAGTGGAAGTAAACTGGGACAGTTTTAGGATTTGAAATATATTTGAAAAATTAAATAAATAATAATAATAATAAAAACACATCCAATTTTTATTAAAAAGCTGGCAGCTGGTTGAAAGAAATTCACTATAAAAATACTGTCACAGCTTATAATCATGTGTTTCATTGAGTGATATAATGTTAATACCTGTACATCTATTACTTGAACTAAAATCTCCCTTTTACCTTGACTTTTTCTTTGACCATTTGCAGTAATGCTGAATATCGCTGAAATTCCTAAATTAATAGGCAGGCTAAATGGGAGACTCATGGTGAAATATGTGAGCTATCACTGAAACTTTCAAAATGCCAAAGGCCACAGAAAAATTTATTCTTTTGTTGTAAATCTTTGCAGCTGGGCATATTGTTGGGATACTTCTTATATTGCCCCTTCAAGCTCAAACAAACTAGAAGAAAAATATATGATAGCACTTTTTCCTACATACTTTACAGCGGACTCATAAAAAATCACCCAAATTATTCTCATTAATAAACCATTTTTATTATATAAATCAGTCAGTTATTTCTATCTTTTGCTCTAGTGTGTCCATAGGAAATATTAGTTTACATTTGTGGCACTGGCAACGTCTCCAAGATGCTTCAGAAAATCATTTTTTAGCTGGTGAAAATACCAGTGTTCTAATCATTTTGGCCACCACTGTAGTTTGAAAAAATAAAATAAAATAAAATTTAATAAGTTATATAATCGGAATAAGATGTGTCTTTTGGTAAATGTGACACATAAATATGATATCATTTTGTTCCCTATGTTAGAATTAAATTATCTGTTGACAATAGTAAAATCTCATGTGTAAACATTAGTTAATGGATTAGTTAATATGAACGAACGAACAAATATTTTATAGCATGTATCAACCGTTAATATTATTTAATAAGACAATACAGTTATTCATTTGTTGTTCATGTTGCATTTACTAAAGTTAACAGTTAGCCTACTGCTTTTAGTTGTGAAAATATTGCCTTATAGTAAATGAACAAATTTTACATTAACTAAGATTAATAAATGTTATAGAAGTATTGATAGTTTATTAACAAATTTACCAAATTTTTAAAACGACTTGTGGGGGGTGATAGAGGATGAAATAGCCTACAATTTTTAGAATTTAAAACTGCACTATATACATTGACAAACACATGAAATAAATAAATACATAATTTTAAATGACACAAATAACATCATCTGAATCTGCTGCTTGTTTAACTGGATTGTAATTTCATGGATTTACACTGCAAACAATTGTAGATAACCACTTATTAGACTCCCAGTTTCCACTGCACATTCATGGAAGAGGAAAACACTTGTTGTAGTGCATCAAAAGCCTGTCATTTCTTGTACATTTAGAGATTTGCAAGTAAACAGTATATTCTTGCCAATGTTGGGAAGGTTACTTTGAAAATGTTATAGGTTACAAGTTTCCCTATTTCAAATTAATAGGTAATGTAACTATTTCAATGAATTTATTATTAAGGCAATGTAACAGAATTCATGTGAATACTTTTTGATTACTTTTCTAAATTTCCAATGTTTTCAAGTCCTAATCATTTTTAAACATGTAAACCAGGCAGGGTTAACCTTACAGTAGCACTAAACACTGATTACTCTCAGACTTAAAATTTTAATCACTTTAATTGATAATAATTTAATTTAAAAGCACAGCCACCACAAAATCAGACTTTAGCACTTCTTTTTCCTTTGAGATCATTCTGAGGTAGGCTACACATTTAATATCATAACGAGAAATAGTTATGATACTTATTTGCATAGTTGACAGGAAACACTGGCATCTAACAATGCCTTGGTGGTAAAACAATTAATCTAAAAAAATAAAGCATATAAATAATCCCAATTAAAACAGTTTTTAAATAAGCATGTGTGTCCTATTGTGTGTCCTAAACCACTGAAACATTGGTGTCTCTTATTGCAATTTATAAAATATTTACACATAACTAGTTATTACCCAAAACCGACCAACATTATTCCCAAGCTTTGTCAAATCTCCAGGGCTTGTGATCAGGGTTCGTTTGCTCTCGCCTGACTCCTCCCCCGAGTTCGATGCGCTCGTCTCTCGGCTCTGCTCAGGCTTGTCAGTGCGGGCGAGAGCGCTGCTAAACATGGCGTCGGACGGGATGATTTTAACCAACCACGACCACCAAATCCGAGTTGGAATATTGACAGGTAAATACGAAATGACAATAGCTCATTTTACACCTTGTCGCTCGTGCTGGTCTGTGCGTTCGTGCTGTCGCCCGCTGCTGTTTGTCGTGCCGGTGGTGATTCCTATCTGAGCGAGTTCTGCCCGTCTATCGCTCGCGTTCCTCGACTCATTCGCAAAAGCTGTGTGTTTATTTATCTGCATGTTCTAATATTCATTTCTACATCTATGCGATAATGTATCCGGCTCTATGAGATCTGCCTTTGGTCTGTCATGCAGCACAGCTCAGTGTCAAGACAACAGTTTGTGTGATGAATTATTCATAGATTGTACGCAAGACATCCACATACCATACAGCAGAACGTTGGAAAACCCTCTTATATCTGTGAATGAACTCTCTGATCGCTGCCATGTGTCTGTTTATTGTTATATTAACCTGTGTGGTGGTTGAATAGTGCTGCTATGTAGATAAGTGTTGGTATCTGGAGTTGGTCACGCAGTGTTTTTTTCTTTTTTTTTTCTCATGGATTTCTGCACAGCAGCATCTCAGCTTCGGGTTTGCATTGAGGCTGTATTTATACACATGCATGCTAATATATTAATATATACAGCGTCTCGTGCAATAGACACATCCACTCAGGAATGCACATTAAACACGACTTTCAGGGTTAGCAATAATGCTTTCACTATGCACGCGATTAAGTGGTGTTCTCGTGCATGCGTTTGAATCGTCTTCATTGATCGCATCCCAATTTTGGCTAAAAACGGGAGTGAAGCAGCCGCCTTCTTGTTAAATATCGCTGCCGTAGCTTCCTCTCGGGAACAGGGGGAATGGGTGATGAATAGCGATGTCCGATTCGTGAACGAGTCAGATCTTTATAATGAATCTGTTCACGACTGGAGGAAGAAACTCTTCGTTTATGAGTCAGATTGGTCGAATGTCAGTCTGAGTGATTCTGACTCATTAACTCATCGATTCGAGAACCGTTTTTCGAACATGTCTCACTCTAAATAATATGCAGAGTTCCATAAAAAGGGTTAACCTAGAACTTAATTATGTGACAGTTGTATCAACAAGCATGAATGTTTGGTCGCATTAGCAACATTATGACAAAATGTGTCAATAGTTTAGCAGTGAGTTGCTCATCGTTGCTAATTTGTTTGACAAAGTTGAACCTGCTTCGAAATGAGTGTAGGGACATTTTTTTTTCGCTAAATTTACTCATTTTCTTGAATTTTGCCCTGGCAAGTTTGATGATTAAAAAATAAATAAATAAAACAGCCTATATAAAAACACGCAACAACTTTTACATTGGTTTTGTAAATGTTAGTGATCATTTATGATCTGAATGATAACTACTACAAATGGAAGCAGGGCACATTAAATTACAATAGTAAACTTTATTAACAAAGTTTACTTTGAAAAGCTTCATAAACCGCATTATGTGCCTTCAACTGGTTTTATTGGAAGGTTTTAGAGCATGTAATATACCACAACCGGATGTCAGGGATCACGTCGTGATGACATAAAAGAATCACTCAATCGTTTTTTTTAATTGGTTCTTTGCTTAAATGTAAATTAATCAGACTTGCCATCACAAGTGATGAAATGCATACACTGACTGAATGCAAATGTCAGTGACTTTGCAGTGTGTCACATATTCATGACATTCCTCTTGGTGTGTTTCCGTGAGCCTATTCCATGAGCACAAGCCTCAGAGATGCTTGTCGCGAGGGGGAATGGCATAAAACATTGTGGGAATCCCCCTCCCCCCACCACACACATACACACCCCTGTATAAGCATGACTGCTGACCAAGGGTGCTGTCCACTGTTTTTGGTTCTGAAAAGCCAACAGACTCATATTTGTGCTTTCCTCAGCTTTGTGGAGCCGTAACGGAAATATATTTGAAGAAAATGAGAGGGAATTTCACGAGGACATTATACACACCCCTCCTTTTTTTTTTCTCTTATACTAACATCAGCTGATCTAGTCCATCATTAGTCGCAGTCACGCCTAGCCCTTCTAGGAGATTGGTTAGCATGCCTGCACTGTGTAGGGGCATTTCGTGGAAGCTCACGCTTATTGATGAGGAACTCTGTGTGTGTTGAAGTGTGTGTGTGTAAAGGTATGACCAAGCACATAGAACTATGGAACGCGCATACTTAATCTTGAGCAAGTGACACATTGTAGTTTCTAGACAGTTGTGCATTGACAAGCAAAAACCTTTTGACCTCTTGTTTATAATGTTGTAAAGTAGTGAAATGGAAACACAGCAGGGGCTATCAAAAGTGGCTTAGTCTAAAAATAGGTCTCTAAAATGTTTAAACTATGCATTAAAATTGCACACAAATAGAATTTAAATTAGAAAGGATTGATTTTGTGCTATTCAAAGTTGATTTGTTTTGGTGTGTATTTTTTGGGTAGCAGGCGAGACTGAGTCTGCATGCTCTGCAGATTTCCGAGTGGTTTCCAGGCAAATGTTATCATTGTTCCAAGTGCTGTCTGGTATTAGAAATGTTTAACACATAACATTTATAGCCTGGGACATTTAGGGGGAAATATTGAATGAGTATAGAAGACAAATACAGAAATCTCTGGAGTCTCAAGGTTGTGGTTGAATGCTGAGCTTAGAGGCTTTAATTTTTGGAAGGGTGTTGATTTAGTTTTTTCATAGAATAGTAAAATATTTATGTATCCTACAAACCACCTCTGGAAGGGGATTGTGATATTGAACTGAATTTGTTGTGCTGTTAGTGCCATATATTTACTTCATTCATCAGGTTTGCTCAACCAAACATTTTTTTTTCCTTCTGAATCCTTGAGCTGTAGTTGCATGCTATGGAGGGTCAGAATCATTTATCGCTAAGTCGTTGGTTCCTCTTTGATATCTGATACATGAAATGACACATAGAGAAAAAGTGCAAGCTTTTAGATCGTTTTCTCTCCAGCTCTCATCTTTCCATTCAAAGGTGCCAGCATCAGAGTTACATTCACGGCTGTGGATGCTGTCAGGGCTTGTCTCTGAGGTGTTCAGAGCAATCCTCCTGGTGGGCAGGGCTCCTCCTTCTGAACAGCTGTCGTGCTTCAATGAATAAACTGAAGTCAGGTACATGATTTACCCAAACGAAAGGAAAAATAATTAAAAAAATTTCACCTCATGTCATGTGCAGGGATTAGGGCTGCACGATAAATCGAAATTAAATCGAAATCATGATTAAAACAGAAGCTGTGATTGTCATGCATATATTTCAGTGAAGCACGACTCTGTGATGAGTAGTACATCTCCGTCCAAAGGCCGTAGGGCGTTCTTGCACTGAAACCCAAAATACACTTTGCAGAAGAAACCTAGGAAATCCCTATAGCAGTTGCTGCATAAACAGAAGGTTTAAATGCTTTTAATTGATCCAGCGTGATTAATAAACAAATGACTACAGCAATATATGGTTTATCTGAGTTCTTATTATTATAATTTTCATTATAATAAAGTATAGTGGTTGACTGATATTGTTTTTTTGACAGCCGATGCTCATGCCGATATCATGGAAAGCACGGGGCCCAAAGCCGATATAATAATTAAAAAAAGTAAAACCAGGCTAACACTCATTTAACATACAGCACACAGTGTACATGACCTGAATATGACAGTGGGCAAATGCATAAAGCGCAGCATTATTTGAAATCAGAAATTTAAAGTTTAAAGCATTCAATTAACATGGACCAACCATCACACAGTGAATACACGTTCATTCATACTGGATACAAATTCACACTTCACAAGATCTCCCAGCTGGATTCTACTAAGTTTGCAAGGTTTGTGGATTAGCCATTCGAAGATTTGTTTAAACTATATAAATGCTTATTTGCTTAATGCTGACGGCAAATGAGAAAGTATTCAAATATTTTCCTTTCTTTTACTAATAATATAAAAGCAATAGTTATAATACTTTGTGTATATATTTTAATTTTGTTAAAATGTTTTATATGATTATTAGTAGGGATGGGTACCGAAACCCGGTATTAAAAAGGGCCCCGGGGCTAAATTATGAAAGACTGTAGTATCAGTAAAATCTGACGGCATCGGTTCTGCTTTCTGTACAGGAGGAGAAAACATTAATGTACTATGTATTTTTGCTTAATAATGTTATTGTGCACATTTTATCTCACCAAACATTTCTAATGTGCGATCATATTAAGATGTTTGTCTGTGAGATCTGCGATATCTCTCATGCACGCAGCCGAGGCTGTCTGTCAGTCACACACACACACACACACCACAACGAGCGCTGCACACGCATAACAGTACTCATAACTCCCGCTTAATAATAAAGAGTGACGATGGCGAAGAGATTTGCTTAATAATGTTATTGTGCACATTCTATCTTACCAAAAATGTATAATTTGCGATATTATTATTAAGACGTTTGTCTGTGAAATCTGTGAGAAATCTCTCATGGGCACCGCGGAGGCTGTCTGTCAGTCACACACACACAACAATAATTTTTGCATGTAAGGGCGGAAACACAAGCAATCTGTCAAAGCATCTTTCAAAAGTACATTATGTGCAGACAGAGAAATGCAAAGTTTTCGACTGCCTAACACAACACAAAGTAACACAACACAAAGTAGCGATAAGAATACCATTAAAGTACCGGACCGTTAAGCAGTACCGGTAAGAGTAGTAATACCGTTAAAACCTTAACGATACCCATCCCTAATTATTAGACAGGCTTCTATCAGTATTAGACAGACCTGTTAACAAAGTGTTAGTGCCACCTTCTCATTATATTAATGGGTATTATATGCTGCATTACTTTGTGAAGGGTTAATCCCTATGCACTCATTCCTTTGAGAAATGAGGTATGTAAAAACTATACCTTATAGCAAATTTTTGTGTCATCTTCCCGAGCCAATTAAGGAGGTGCTATCATTGCACATCTAAACCTCTGCGAAGAATCATGGGAGCAAAGTCTCCATCAGTTGAACCCTTTGACATTATTTTAAAGGAAGCTTTGAAGTGGGCAATTTTGACCACAGGTTTGGAATGACCCTTCAATATGGCGGCCATGATTGTTTTCACTCCAAAGTACACATTCCAAGGGTTTCCATTTGGAACACAGTGATAGAGTGATGCAGGAATTAGTTCCTACAACCAGAAATTCAAGTTTTTGAACTTTCCATTCTGTTATCCCAAAGTTAATGGATTTTTGGTTAAATGGCTGAAATAAGGACATGATTTATTTGAGCTTTTACATGTTTTGAAAAAGCTGGTTGCTGACAATTGGTTACATGGGACTGCAAAGGTTGTCTGGGACATTAAATGACACCATGACAAACCCTGACAAAACTCATCTACTCACTAGTCTGCTTTTACAGCTCTTTACATTTATACTTGTGCTCTTGCAAACTATTCCAACTCTTTAGACTAGTTTTAAATGAAGATTCAAAGAGTTGCCAGAAGCTTAGTGGTAGTGACGTTTAAGTCATATGTCGATTGTGTAGATCTTAATAGCATGATTTTAACGTTTACTACTGCTGATTGCATTTAGGCTTCGAAATTTGTGTTCATTTTTGAAGATTAGCCTATCTTGATCTCATAAACTTCTTATTTTCTACTGTTGTCCATATTCTAATAGAACAAATCCTTTTGGCTTTTGAAGGAACCAAGTTGATGCTAATTTCCAGGTTGGCCTACAAAAATACATCATCGCTGCATTCCAATTTATTATAACAAGCACTCTATCATAGCAATCCATTAAATTCTCTAATCGTTGCATTGAATTTCTACATCCTGGTCACCTGTGAGCTGCTCTGTCCACTTGAGATCCACCTTCAGATGTAGTTGCTCATTGCCATTGTGGTGTCAAAGCATGTTAGCACCCTTGTGAAGGGTATCTTTGTGCTAACACTCAAACAGCTCTCCAAAAGTTTACACTTCAAGTCCCTTTAACACCTCCTGAAACCCTCCAGTGGCGAAGGAGCAGACACTTGAATAGCAATTGGGAACTCATGTGCCAGATTTAAAGGCAATAGAGGACCTTGTATTTGAAAGACATGGGCCTCTGCCAAGATCTAATCTCAGCTGAGCGCAACAGTTGCCATTAATAAGCCTTAATGAAAGATAGTTCAGATGTCAGTCCCCAGGTATCGTTTCGAAGCCATCAGTATTGAATTACAGGGGCATAATTGCACAGGTGTTTGAAATTCAGACAAGATCAGCCCCGGAGAGCGCAGATAACAGAGCATTCTGGTCAGTGTTCTCAGAACGGCTCATGAAATCAAAGCAAAAGGCAAATGTGTGGCTTTTACGTAGTAGTGGTTTATGTGAATACTCTTTCACATGTAGACACAGATGACATTTTTGTGGATTTATTTATGCTCCTTTTTCTGTGACTGTAGTTACCCTTTGAGGATGTAGAATACAAATGACTTCAGCATGATGTATATATACATTTATGTTATTCGAAAGTTCAGCATCCCATAGATTTCACCACAGAAGCATAAGGGTGTATTTGTGCATAGGTTTGAAGGCTACTGTCAAGTTAATGGCTATGTACTATTTAATTCCTGAGGTGTTTTGCTGTAAAAATTGCTATGCTCGTGCACAATGTTTTACGTCAATCCAGTTTCTTTGCCATCATATGGACCAACCATAGAGACCAATCGAAAGCCGTTTTCATTCTGGTAAACGCATTATGCAGAAAGTATTTTCAGTTTAGCAGATTATTAATCTATTCCATCGAGGGATTTCTGTCCAGATGTGGGCGAGATGAAATTGCATGCTCATGATAAATCCACTGCAGTTGTTATCTGCATATGTTTAGAGCTCAGATCTCTCAGCATGGGCACAAGAATTTCTTTTTGAAGCGGATTATCTTTGAAGCATCTTTCTGCCGTTTAGAGAGCCATAGCTCGTACTGAGATATACTTAATGTAAGTCTCGGTTATAATGTAACCCCATGGCAATGATGTATTCTTTGAAATGCCTAAGGGGCCCACTTAGTCCAACTCGAACAGACAGAATTAAAATGGAAGGTTTTTTTCGCAAGTACGACGCAGAGATTTACAGTTAAACACTAGGTAGCTGAGTTTAAAAAAAATGAATCTTTATTATAGCTATTATTTTACATAAAGACATTCTTTCATGCAGAGTTATTTTGGTTATTATTTTACATATACTTGTATGCATAGTTATTCATTATGTTTTGAAAATGTTTTACATAAAAGATTCTGACTTGCTAACTTTTTGTGGCTATTACATTACAAAGATGCTTGTATGATAAATTATTATTATTATTCTTATAATTATGCAAACAAGCATGTTTTTATGACAAAAATGCCTTGGTCAAAATAATACAATTATTATTCTGACTCTTATTTTACATAATACATATTTGATATTTTACTTGCCTAAGTGCCAATTTTTATATTCACATCTGTTTTATGTTATATAAGAGCCTTAAGGTCGTTAAAGATTTAGTTATTTATTGAAATGTGAGTCATGTCTTCTATGTCAATCTGCTATGACTGTTAAACATATTTTACTGGATAGTTTTTAATGTAAAACATTTTTACTCAGAGATATGTTTAACTGATGCATTTAAAAAGTAATGAGCTACAGTTAATTACATGTTTAGTATTATATTAATTGTAAAAGTTTTATGTAGTTTTTTTTTGTGAATTGCATGATTTATGTTATTCTTTTTGTTTTCGCCAAGATACCTTTGATGCTGACATGCATTTAAAAATAATTATATGCAAGATTTACAGTGTATTATTCCCATCTGGTTTTATCATTGTTTAATTACACATTTATTTTGTCAAGAAGGTCACCCAGCTAAGATCTCCCACTCTCCCACTCTCCCACTCTGCTATAGGTGTCCCTGCTGACTGACAGTTCTCTGTCCTCTCGCAGTTTTCCAGCGGGGTTGGCTCCAAGGCCTGCCTCTGTTACCACACCACAAGCTCTATTCATAAATGCATAATGGCTCATGAACGTGTTGGCACTGTGTCTGTGTCTTGCTGGGGATTTGGAGCAGTGGGAAATGTGATCCAGCAGGACGTTTATACCATGCAGTCTAGCCTATGCTTCACTTCCCACTTGTACTCGGAGTGTGTGAAATTATCGGTGTGTTGTGCGTTTTACACAAACAGTGTGTTTGACCTTCCTACAGCCAGACAGAAACCTAAGTTTTATTTGTTTTTCTAAGGAATAGTTCTCCCAAAAATGAACATTTTGGCCATCCAAATGTTTGCTCACCAGTGGGTGACCAATTGGTTCCGTCGGAATGAGAGTCAAAACAGCTGATATAAACATCACAATAATCCCATACTAATCCACATCCAGTCCATCAGTTAATGTCGTGAGAAGTGAAAAGCTGCATGCTTTTGTAGAAACATATCCATCATGAAGGCATTTTAACTTTAAGGTTCACTTCTGGCCAAAATATGAGTCCATGATCCATTATAACACTTTCTGCATTGAAAAAGCCTTTACCCTGTTCTGTTGTCCTCTCACATCAGAATCCACCAACATATGTTTAGAACGTTGGACTCTTTTTGCTTGTAAACACAGAAGAGCAGATTTCTCTCCTGATTCATACGAGATAACATTTTTACTGGAGGAAGTTTTATTATGGATTGTTGACTCATATGTTGGCTAGAAACAATTTGTTTCTTACAGCTTAATTGATGGAGTCATGTGGATTACTTGTGGATTATTGTGATGTCTTTAGCTGATGGCAACCATTAACTGCAGAGGATCCATTGTCCATTAAATAGAGAGAAATCCTAAAAAGTTTTGCTCAAAAAACATAATTTCACTAGGACTGATTCGCGGAAATCAAAACGGGGACGATAATAGTTGATCACCACCCAATAAAATTGTCATTTATGCATTAGCTCCGCCCACTAACGGAGAAAGTGGCCGAACTTAAAAGCTGAAAAAATTCAAAGGAATGTGATTTTGACAGGAAAATATAACAAAGATTATTGTTAACTTGTAGCTGAATAATTCTGCATGTTATTTAAGCCTCTCTCTCTTGCTCGCTCTCTCTCTCTGTCACTTTGCGCTACTGAGAGATAGCGATGGCGAGTTGTGCGCCTTCACACTAGAGTTTACGGTTTGCCAAATTAACACAGGTGCTCTGCGCATCCATTGACATGAACTGAAAAATATCACTGATCGCTTGATGGAGAATGAAACTCTGAAGCACTAAGTAAGAGTTTTTGGCGAGTGAAAATATATCTGTGCTAAACTTATACTCAGCCTCCAACTGGCGAGTAAACTCTAAGGATTTATTAGTCATTGGCTAATATCATTTAGTCGCCCAGAGCGAAGATTTAGTTACATATGCTAGTTATTTACTTGCAGATACATCAGATTTTTTCCAAGTGTCTTCTTGGTATCCAAATGAAAGTCAGCGTGTTTACTTGTTTAGCTGGTTTTGACATGTGTTTTGCACAGACGGGGTTAGTAAGCAATTCCACTCCAGCAGTATCATGTCACCATGTGTACTGTTACGGTTACATTGTTGAAACAGTGCAGTATTTAAATGTGTGCATAGAAACCTACATGTCTCCTAGGCTTCAGTCGCTAGTATGTTTACTGTTAACACATTTCTTGTTTCTTGTTAAGACACTGAGGGGGACAAGTCAGAGTCATTGTCTGTAGTAATCAATGTGATAAACATACACATGCTGAACATAGACGTTAGGCCAGCAACTGTGATTTAAACATTAGTAGCAGAAGTGCTGCAGACATTGATTTATGTCCATGTTGCATGAAGTTTTGGTGTGGCAATTTTTCAATCTTGGTGTGAGTTTTTAATTAAACATAATTATGTTTAATGAAATATAAGCATATCTTTGTACTGAACTTTTCTCCAGGCATGAAACATTTGAGATATATTAGGGATGTATGATATTGGATTTTGCTGATATCCAGTATGCGATATATTTGTTTTGTTCTGTTTTTTTTTTCTTTCTTTCTTTTGATGTTTTATATTGCTTACAGTAGCTCTGATGATGTAATCACTATTTTCATTTATTTACTTTAGTAAAATATTAAGTGGTCCAATTACTGCCTCCTCTCTTTCCCCTTAAAAAACATTTGTAAGTTATTGTTAGTTGCTCCAATATGAGTGCTAAAAATAGATTGTCTTCTATAAACATCTATGTAAATGAGAAACAGATTTTGTTTATTCATAAGAAATTGATATGCTCAAATGCTACTGAGATCCATTCCAGTATGGCAACATATCCGTCTAACAAGATATAATTATATACGATTATGACTCTTATTTCAGAGAACTCGTGCCTTTTTTGCCTCTCTAATTATCAAGAAATGACCTTTGGCCTCCCTTGTCCCATGATGCCCCGAGAGCTGGCCTTGAAATGGTGTATTTTTCACGCTGGCCCCCTGACTGCTGATTAAATGGACTTCTGAAGGGGTTCATGGCTGGTCATAAATTTATCACATGCTCAACCATTAGAGTACACAGAGCAGCACAGATAACAAGATGCGTGCAAATTACACACAGCAGTGTTTTGCATCCTTCAGAATCGAATTGAGAATGCTTTTAAAATTCCAGCTCACTTGCTGAATTTCTAATATTTTAATCAGTGATGTAGAAGCTACATATAAGAATGTGTAAAATGAATGCATACACACAGACACACTAGCGCATTGGCTAAAATGCGGCAGCGTTTGATAGTTAGCAAGCAAGAGCAGAGGCTGAAAATGAGCACGGTAATCCTCATGCAGTTTTAATCTGCCTTTAATCATTACTCTCATTACACCCTCCACTGTCAACGGCACTCAAAACACACATCCGTTCAACGCTAGACACATCCAACTCTGAATACATAGAAGAAGGCCTGTGTGTTTAAGAACATGGTTATGGTTTTTTGATTGGGTGAGCAAATGTAGTATTATAGAATAGCTTTTGTAATTCGTCAGATATGCTGGGTAATATATTTTTATATCAAATATTTGTATTAATCTTTTTTTTTCATGATTGTGAGCATGTCACTGGTGGTGATGTGAACATGTACACGTCACGTGCTGGGATTCAGAGTTGTATTTTCTTGTGGAGCAAGGCCTGTTACAGCTTGTATTGTTTTCTGTTTAATAGCCATAAAAAAGCACATCATTATTTGTATCCTCGTACTTCTAATTCGTGACTGGTGTTTTGTTTTTTGCTCTCCTCTGTATTTCCATGTTCATCACTTCTCAGTGGAGCTTACATTTCACCTGGGGGTGTCGAATTTAATCATTGCATCGATGCATTGCAATGTGTACGTGGACCATTCTGCATTGATGCAGTAATAGACTATAATCGATAAAAGCCTATGACGTAATTTGCATATGCGCTTATCATACAGTATTAAAGGCTGCGTTTACACTTGGCCCATTATCCGATCAGAAGCGCGTTTACACTTGTCTTTTCAATCTGTATGTGACAACATCCGGATACTGGTCGCATGTTAATGCCAAGTGCAAAGCAACAGAGTTTCACAAGTGTGTTTATTTGTTCCTGTCATTCCGGTGACGAAATTCGCCTCCAAGTGATACGGGTCTTGATTCGGAACCATCTGTGTTTTGTTAGCAATCGAGGCGCATGTGCTTATGAATCTTTAGCTCCGCCCACAGCGCACCTCCAGGAGCATGGCTATTTTTTGAAGACTATCTTTCTTTTATAAATATGATCAAACTTATGACTCATTGGAGATAGAAGAATGCAGTACTACTCATTTTAGGTACTCAAGATTAACATGAGATTGAGGGACACTGTGTGTGTTATGTCTCCTTTTCCCTGCCGGAGCCTTGTGTAGTACTTTTTTTTTTTTTTTTATGATGGATGGACACACTTTCTTTTGCTTGAAAATCTTCCAAATCAAACCCTTTCACTGCCATTATAAAGAGCCAGGACATTTTTTAAATATAACTTTGTCTGAAAGAAGAAAGTCATATATACTATTGGATGGCTTGAGGGTGGGTAAATCATGGGGTCATTTTAATTTTTGGGTGAACTATGGTTTTAAGGACCTGGGTTGAGTGTTGGTCTCAGGAAACAAGATATTGTTTCCAGTTAAGACCATCTTTATCATGAGTCACTATTACTACTTTTATTCAAATATTAACTTTTTAAATATTTTGAATTAAATCTATGTTTTTTGTAATATAAAGCACTTTAAAAAACAACAACCTTTTTTTTGCTCTTTAAATGTAAATATAGATACATTTTAAATAAATTTTTTTTTTTTTTATTAATGTAAGTGACAAATTGACTGGACAGGCAAAAAAAAAAAAAAAAAAATCCTTATTGTTGATGCCTGAACAGCTCGGTTATATTCCGGGAACACTTCTCACAGTGAGGTAGAAACTGTATCAGTAACAGTACAAGAGACCCATATGGTGGAAACAGACTGTGTGAGAGAGAGAATCTGCCAAAGTGTCTCAGTAATGATCTCTTCTCTTAAACATGCCTTCCCATCTGAATGTGCCTGCGTTCTGTTGGACCATGTCTGGATGAATAAATTTACTCAGGCCTTATCTGGACACAGTGTGACTGGAGCGTTTTAGATAATAGAATACAGACATTAATCACAGCCCCCCCTCACCCACGGCTAAAGGAACCCCCTTGAATCAAATGGACATGCTGCTCTTTAGGTTTATGTAACCTGTTGGAGTGTGTGTTTCAGAGCGAATGTGATTTGTTAATGTTTTCTTCGCTTGGCATTATTTCATATTTCTGTGAGTGCAACATTTTGGAGGTGGGTAGTGCCCATTCTGAGAAGAGGGTGGTAAGTTTCTCTCTTCATCAAGTAGACATGTCAATTCATTTGATTCAAGAAAGAAGGGTTGTTCTTGCTAAAAAGATAAGGACATGGCTAGGTGTTGGGCAAGCAAGCTTTTCTGTGCCAAACAAGAAGTCATTTAACCAATTCTATTATACAAACAACTAACCAGGTATGATGCAATAACTGCTCTCTCCATGTGAGTTTCAGTTTTTTGTCCCAAGCAGCTGCAACCAGAAAAGTGAGTTTTGTCGAAGACATTATTATTTTTGCACTGACATGCCTGCCCCCATGAAATCTCCAAATTTGTGTTTAACGTAGGGTATGTTAAACATCAAATATTTCCAGTTGGCTATAATAGCTGTGTCACAGAGCCACTGAGATATCCATTAATGTTGTGTCATATATTTTATATTTACACATACATCTAAAAAAATATATATATATTTTGAAATATTAATAATATTTAAATATTTGACATTTCTCATTATTATCAGTGTTGAAAACACTTGCTTGTTGCTTGTTTATTTACTTATGTGGAAAATGATTCAGTTTTTGTTTAAGATTCTTTGATGAATAAATTATAAATGTTTTTACTGTCACTTTTGAATACAAGCCGTTGCTGAATAACTATTAATTTCTTAAATAAATAAATAAATCTTACTGACCTGGTGTATAAGTAATAATAATAATAATAATATAGTAATAGTAATAAAAGTAATAATACTTGTTGTTATTATGATCATTGTGACTTCATGGTAACATACTGTATATCCACATTAAAAATATTTCTTTGCAATCTTGAAAATTTATTTGTGCATTCATACACTATCTCTTGCAAATTGTGTGTTATATATCAGGCTTTTTTTTTTTTCTTTTTTTTTTTTTTTTAGGTATTAAAGGCGAAATAAATCCAATCTGGTGCATCTGTATAACGGGGTGTCTTCAGTTTGCAGAGCAGTGTTAAAATAACTTCTGGCTGCTCTTAAAGAAACCTTGCCAGTCTCAATGAAAAACTATTTATTCTAACCAATTTTTCGAAGCAGTGCTATTTGTTTTGAATAACCCTTTATAATGCTAATTGAAGCACACCACAATTAGGTAATATGAGATAGCCGTAGAGATGTGTTTGGTGAGAGTGACTCGCAGAAATGAGAGACTGGAGGAGTGGAGGTGAGTCCGCAGGCATCTGTCTGGAGAACACTACTTTTGTGAAAAAGACTTCTTGATTCATTCTCTGTGTTTCTCTTCATTTTTTTTTTATGCAATCACTCACACATTCGGTGATTCTCCAAACACACAGATGCACAAAGTGAATGAACAGAGCACCTTAAAATTAGCGTGTTGTGTGAGACCCAGGGAGTCATTCCACAGCAGATTAAGCTTCCGATTCGGATGCAGAGCTGGTTTGTGGGATTACAGCCCAACTGAGTCTTCATCTGCAGTGTCTGTCTAGTGAAGGGCAAGAAACCATTTTCACAAACTGGTATGCAACTTGAAGTTCTCTTGTTTTATGTGCATATTAGAGACATTTGAGAAGAGATAGTTTACCCAAAAATTAAATTTCTTTCCAAATTTATTCAGCATTATTATTTCAAACTTGTCTTTTGTTCGTCTTTAAAACACAAATTAAAGGGAGATGCTGTGATGCTGCTGACGCGTGGATCTCATGAACACGTATTGAAAGAGAGTAAATTGTTGAATAAAGTCGTTATTTTAGTTTTTTTTTTTTTTTAGCACGAAACATATTCTTGTAGCTCTATAACATTACGATTGAACCACTAAAAAAAATTTTTTTTTTTACGATGTCCTAACTACCTTTTTGGTCATTGAAGGGGTTAGTTGTATTGTCTATGCAGGATCAGAAAGCTTAATAAATGGAGGTCTTAATAGGTTTTGGGATGGCATGTGGGTGAGTAATTAATGAAATTATTTTTATTTTGGGGTGAACTATTCCTTTAAGATATTTTTATAAAACCTGAGAGATTTGTCCCTCCATTTAAACTCCATTACATTACATTGCAACATTGACAAAAACATTCAAAACGTTCATAAATGTAACCCAAATTAATTAAGTGGTTTAATCCAAGTCTTCTCAAGATTCTTTTTTTTTTTTTTTTTTTGTGAACAATGCTTTTAATCCAGAAATCTAATAAGGAGTAGGATCATTTTAAACAGAATTGATGAGAAACTTTTTACCACATCACTCTGAGGATAATACGAGGCTAGCGTCTTTATATTTTTGGGCTTTTGCCACTTTTATTTTTAGAGGTTGTCGTAGGGCTTAGAAAGTCATGCGATATCACGAGTTAGCACATCAACATTTCTGGCTGACTTTAATTTCTGTTATATTTATCTGTTTTAAAAGGAAGATGTGTTGGGAGATATTAAAATAGCTTTTAGTTTGTCACAGTCTTACACCATGATTTGCTACCTGCTATTGCTAGTCAAAGTCTGGTGATATCAGCTAAACGTTTTCATTATAGAGTCTATGAGATATTTTGGCATGCCCCATCTACTGTAAGCATTTTTGTTTCGTTGCGCTTGTTTTGTTATTGTGTGGTCTTGGTGTTGTTTTCACGTGTATGTGTGTTCAGTGTTGAGAGATGGGCTACATTTTGCTGACTAAGTAAGTTAGCAGTGGAGCTGCTGTGTATGATGTTTTATTAATATGCTCTGGAAAGAGAGAGAAGACGAGGGCAACTTTCAACTCATGCTTTTTAAAGGGGTCATATGAAGCGATTTCAATTTTGCCTTTCTCTATGGAGTGTTACAAGCTCTTGGTGCATAAAGAAGATCTGTAAAGTTGCAAAGACTAAAGTCTCAAATCCAAAGAGATTTTATTTATCAAATGTTTTGAAACTTTAACCGCATTAACACATTTCATTACACCAAATACACAAAACAATGTTCTTTTTAGCACCATAAAACGACCACTTTAATTCATTTTTCACTTAGGATTAGATCAGGGTATCGCTCTTTAGATTGACTTCAGAGAATATCATGAGAATATGTTTAGAGTGGATTCTGTTGATGCAGAGAGCCAGTGAGATCAGATGGCCTTCGTTTTGAAGTGCATAGTGTTTACAGAACAATTTTGGGAGTGTTTTTATTTATTTCATGAAAAAAGGCTTTACTGATTTAAATTAATTTACTTTTTATGAGGAAATCAGAAATGTTTCTTATTAGAGTACGAAAAGAAATAAAGAAATAAGCTGGCCACATAAAACACCAACAGCTTTAAAACCCAGCAGAAGCTTTTGCCAGTTGGGTGCAACGAAAAATGCAATTGGTGAGTGGTTTATCAGTTACAGATTGGTTACAAATGTCTGGGGAATTTAAAGTTACCTAATCCATATTCATGAGCATGGTTCACAATGTTTTGGGGATAATTTCTATTCTTGTATATGTGGAATAGCAAGTCTGACTGGCTAAAGGTTTTGCAAAAGTCCCAGCCCTGACTGAATTGAGATGTTGCAGCAGTGACCTGAAGCCAGCAGTTATTCAAAACAACCAAAAATACCAGTCACTTGAAGCAGTCCTGTGCAGAAAAATGCCTCCAAGCTGATGTGTTGTAGGGATGGAGTAGTATTAAGGAAATGTTAGGAAGTCATGACTGACTAAATGAAGTGCTACCAAGTACTTCCTGTCATCACTGTATAAATGTGTTTGTGTGTGTCTGTGTGTGTTTGAAGGAAAGATGATGTTGGTATTTTCTCAGTGATTTAATAAGACGCCCTTCATTTCTCTCTAAAACACATCCACTATTCTTTCACATTCCCTTCAGCACCCTGCCCCCTAAACAAATTATTATTCTTTTTCTCCGTTCCCTCCTTTGCCTTTGTGAAACGCTTATCTAGAAGCTGAGCTTTTGCAGACTCTATACGATACATTTGTATAAGGTTGCTTTGAAATGCAGCTCACAGATCTAAGTTCCATTGTGACTTTCTCTCTTCTCTCATTAACATCATCCCCTCACACACACACACACACACAATGCGTCCAGCACTGTTAACTACGTGCCTGGGGATCAGCGTGTTCCTGTCACTGATCTAATGGAGTTCATCTAAAACCTACACAGACCATCTCCCTCTCTTCTTGAAAAACCTTTTCTTTTCAGCCCTTTTTCCTTTTTCTTTCCATATCTCTCATGTTTCCAGAGCAGTCTTGCATAGTCATGAAGGTGGAGGCAGGGGGCAGTATAGACATTTATTGATTAGAACTAGAGAGAGAAGTGAGTAATAAATAAGTTGCTCTTGGGGAGTTCGTCCAGGGGGCTTCTCTGATTGGTCAGCAGGATGTTACGCATGCATGACTCTGACTGGACACATCTGAACACAGAAAAGGGCTCTAAATTATTTTGATACTAGTGCTTGAGAAGGCTGCTATTGCTTATATTTGTAAAAAAGACAAAAACCAACACAGACCTTATGTATTGATCTTTGGCACATAGCTTTTCCTGCATCATTCATACTAAGAACATGAATGATTTCAAATTGTGCTCCTGGTTTGGAGGGTTAAGACTCCAAGGATGATTTGTCCACTTTTGATCAATTTTACCTAAAATTTTACCTAAACCAACATTCAAGGTATTCCTTGGGAAATGAACCCAAGACCTTGGCATTGTTAGCACCACAACTACAGAAACGCAACTAGAATATCATTGAGACGTGGTGGTAGGCTTTTGTCATTTTTAGATTATTTTTTTCTTTAACAATGTGAAATCAAGTGTCACCCAAACTATTTTCTAAATGCATTTTATTGATATTTTATATACCTAAATATACATGGGCAGTTTTTTTTTGTATTTAGTTAGGTTACTGGTTTGTCCGTCAATAAAACACTTAGCCAGTTTTGTTATGAGCTGCCTGTTTCAATTTGCAGACGGTTTTTGATAGACAGCTAGCTATTTGAATAAGACCACCTCCAAGCACTATATGTAGTCCATGGCAGAAACAGGTTTGCGTCAAGTCACACATCTGGGGCAGAGTTCAGAAAACATTCGGCTTAATTAAAGGTTCATGAAGGAATCATGTACCCTTCATTATCCATAATGGAAGACGTTTGAAACAACTAGGACTCTTCCTAGCAGGCCTCCTGGCCAAACTGAGCAACTGATGAAGAAGGGCCTTGTCCCGACTGGTGACCAAGAAGCTGATGGTCACTCTTGTTGAGCTCTATGATCATATATGCAGATGGGAGAAACCTACAGAAGGACAAACATCACTGCAACACTCCACCAATCTAGGCTTTATGTTGGTGTCGAGTGTCGACAGACTCAGTCTTCTCCTTAGTGAAGTCACAAGAAAACCAACTTGGAATTTGCAAAAAAGCACCTAAAGGACCCTTAAACACTGAGAAAAAAGATTCTCTGGTCTGCTGAACCTCAATTCCAACCATAATGTTTGAAGGACACCAGGCACTGCTCATTACCTGCAGAGTACCATCCCAGAAGTAACCTAATGCTGTGGCACTGTTTTTCAGCAAGAGGGACTGAGGGACCCGTCAGAGTCGAAGAAAAGCTTAGTGCACCAAAATATTGAGATAACCTTAATGAAAACTTATTCCAGAGTGTTCAGAACCTTAGACTGGGCAGAAGGTTCACCTTCCAACAGGACCCTAAGCACACAGCAAGAGTGGCTTACAGACAACTCTGTGAATGTCCTCGAGTGGCCCAACCACAGCCTGGGATTGAACCCAATCCAATATTTCTGGAGAAACCTGAAAACGTGTGTTTGCCCCCATCCAATCTGACAGAGCTTGAGAGGTGAATGGGTGACGTGAAGAATGGCAGATAATTGCCAAATGATGATATGCAAAGCTTGTCGCATCATACCATGAATACTGTGCACACAAAAAAAGTATTCTCGTAGCTTTGTAAAATTATGTTTGTGGTGCGGTGTCACATGGACTATTTTACCATTGTCCTTGCTACGTTTCTAGGCCTGGGAACATTGCAGTTATGTTGCTGTCTATGGAGAGTCTGAGAGCTCTCTGATTTAATTACAAATATCTTAATTTGTGTTCCAAAGATAGAACGACATGAGGGTTAGTAAGTAATGACAGAATTTTTGTTTTTGGGTGATCTAACCCTTTAAAGCGGAGGACATGGTCAGTTCGCATCCCGCTGCAGCTTCTCTTTATCTGAGGTGCTGCAGCGATCTTTTACTTCACAAATTAAATCTGAGACTTAATGATTCTTGGAACATAAGAGTTGATATTCTTTCTTAAAAATGAGAATTGATTTAAATCGAGAAATTGATATTTTTTTACTCCTCCCTTCTACCAACAGAGTTTTGAAACGCTCACATTTGCCTCAGAAAATCTAATTTTAGTTAAGTAAGGGTGCTTAAGAGTTTTTAAATAAAAGTTTCAAACTTATTTGCTACTTAGTGTCAGAATAAACCTTGAAAACTGAAAGGGGATGAAACAAGACAGAAAGTAAATTGAACCAACTGGATTAGCTGATCGTCCAATTGGAGACATACTCGTCCTTGTTCAGTGATCTTTAGTACCGAATGTTTTTATATGCAGTCTTTTATAGCAGGAGTTTTCTTTTAAACGGAATGCTGTTCCACTGAGGATTGCGGCTCACAGCTGGGCTTATCTGCTCCCAGGTGTTGGACCTCTGGTGTTTGAGGAACAGAGCAAGGTCCACAGGTCTTCACTGGATGTAGGCAGGGGTTAACTAGACAGGGTTTACACCAGCTCAGCTCATGCAAGTCTAACTCCTACTCACAGCCGCAGGCAACACACACTTGCGCACACACTCACACAGTCTCACACTGAGAGGGAAACTCTCACCTCACAAAAGTGTCCATGCAGACAGACTTTTCCGTCTGCAGAGCTGTGAGTCACAGACATAAGGTAGAAAGAAATAGTGTGTGTGTGTGTGTCTTTGTGTTCGTGTACCTTTGTTAGAGCTCAAAAGATGGCGTTTCTTTTTAAGTTGAGAAATGAAGATTGAGAGTTGGCGACATTCAGTATTTCCTTTACACTAATTTTACTTAATATAACACTATTTGCTTTTAACAACTAAAAATGTAACATGGTAATTTCATGCTCTTTTAGACATGTATCATACTATTTCCATGTTTATTCCTCTGAGTACAATGGTATACCACAAATTAATGTGGTATTACCATTCATTAGTACTGTTCATTAAGAGTACTATAATACTGTGATATTAAAAAAATACTATAATAATAATATATAAATATTTCAAGTACCTTGGAGTACCATATAAATACCATTGTGGACTAATATAGTAGTATTATCCGATACTATCATTGCACCATGGTGAATACCATCACAATACCATGGTGTTACCCTCAGTGTTTTTCGTGAAGTGTTATTATATATCATTATATATTTATATATGATATGTTTTATTATTTACAAGCCTTATTCAACTGGCTGCAAACAGTCAATGGAATGAGCAAATACAAAATGAATACTTCGGGTGTGATGTAATTATATGATAGGCTGTAGTTTGACGCACTACATGTCTGCTGTTAGTTACTGTACTGTATTGAGTTGTGATTCACTGACTGTTAGTGCTGTGCTTGGTTTGAGCTACTTTAATTTGCATTTGGGAATGCAACATTCATTATTAGAAATGTTTATACATCTGTTGTTGTTTACTAAGAAGTTTCAGTGTCACATAATCCTTCAGAAATCATTCTAATATGCTGATTTGCTGCTCAAGAAACATTTCTCTATATTATCAATTTTAAAATTTATTTTTGCTGAATTGAAGTTTTGCTGCTTAATACTTTGTGGAAACAGCGATACCACTCAAACATTTGAATAAGATTTAAAAAAAAGAGAAATTAATAATTTTATTCATCATGCATGAACGTGACAAAAAGTGAGTGAAGACATTTAAAATGAATTCTATTTAATAAATGCGTTAACGTTAATTAATTTTATTTATTTGATAAATGCAAAAAAAAAATGTGTTCATTAAACTTTATCCAAAAATCCTGAAAAAATAAAGTGCATCATTTCAACACAAAATTAAGCAGCAAAAAAATTTTCAACCTTGATAATAATCAGACATGTTTCTTGAGAGTCAAATAAATTGTAAAGATTCCTACAATCATGTGACACTGAAAACTGGAGTAGTGATGAAGAAAATTCTGCTTTACATCACAAGAATGACATTACATTTTAGAATATATAAAAATTGTAAAAAAAAAATGTAATTATATTTCACAATATTTCGTTTTTTATTATTATTATTATTGATTATTATTACAGCCTTGATGAGCAGAAGATTATTTCAAAATCATTAATAACTGTAATGTTTCCAAACTTTTGGCAGGGACTTTAATAATAATAACAATTCTATATACTTTACTATAATATATTATAAAACTTTATTATTATAATTATTATATTGTTGTCATGATTATTAAATGTTGCCTTTAAATTTTTACAGGACAGTGTGTATTTTTACAATATAATATACAGGGTTTACCATACATTCATTAATTTGTGGCGGCCCGCCACAATATCAACGCGGACCGCCACGGATTGATTCAGATTTTTTAAATATTTAATATGGGTACAATTGTATTTTATTGTAGAGCTGCGCGCTGCTTGCTCCCTCCCTCTCACAAACTGACAACGGAGGCACGCGCGACTAGCCCCTCCTCTTCGAACACGATCTGAATCAAAACATAAGCATGCGTTAGTTAGAGGACAGATCACCGGTGCTTAATGCTTATTCACCCAGCGAAGATTCCAGAATCAATCCGGAGTTGAATGGTTGGTAATGAACACTGTTGCTCAACATAACTCTGAGAAGTTAGTCTATGTTAAGCGCTGTCGCGTTTCCATTACAGATTCGCGCAAAAAATTTGTGTTTTTTTTTCTAAATAGCGACAAACAACTATTGCAAAATGACTGCGTTTCCATTAACCAATGTTATGCGACTAAAACTTAATTTTTTTCCTCTCGCGATCAGTCATTCCAAAAATCATGGCAACGGATATATATATATATATAGGTTTATATATATCACAGCCACCAGACTACACATTATATTATTATTATCTCCAGGTTGGTGTGTGTTGGTTTTTGTCCACCTCAATCTCCAGGTCTCTCTGTGTGTGTGTGTGTGTGTGTGTGTGTGTGTGTGTGTGTCAGAGTCTGTGTGTGTCCACCTCCAGGTCCAGTTTGGTGTGTGTCTGAGTCTGTGTGTGTGAGTGTGTGTGTGTGTGAGTCTTTTTGAATGTTTGAGTCTGTGAGCCTGTGTTTGAGTGTGTCAGTAAGTGAGTGAGTTTGAGTGTGTGTGTGTGTGTCCATCTCCAGGTCCAGGTTTGTGTGTATGTGTGAGCAAAATTTGCAACAAGAAGTCTGTGGAGCAGTCATAGCATAGAAAGTGTAGCAATGGCATAGCAATGTAGCAATAGCAATGTCTTTAAAGGGATAGTTCCCCCAAAAATGAAAATTCTATCATCGTTTACTCACCCTCAAGTTGTTCCAAACCTGTATGAGTTTCTTTGTTCTGCTGAACACAAAGGAAGATATTTGGAAGAACGTTTGTAACCAAACAGATCTCGGTCCCCATTGACTACCATAGCATATATTTTTTCCTACTATGGAAGTCAATGGGGACCAAGATCTGTTTGATTCTGTCAATCTTCCAAATATCTACCTTTGTGTTCAACAGAACAAAGAAACTCATACAGGTTTGGAACAACTTGAGGGTGAGTAAACGATGATAGAATTGTCATTTTTGGGTGAACTATCCCTTTAAGATATCTGACACTACATGTAAGTGTTGGCAATGGAAATGTGTACTAGTCAAAAAAATATATGATATATTTAACTTTGTGTTTGAATATATATATATATATATATATATATATATATATATATATATATATATATATATATATATATATATATATATTTTAATGTGATAAAATATATAATTTTTATAATGAGTGCTGGGGGCGTTACTTGTGACTTGGGGGGGAGGGGGGGGTTGCGTGGTCAGAATTTTCTTTCTTTTTTGTCTGTAGCTGATCACAAGCCTGGTAAAGTAATTACCATGTACCATGGTGTTTGAATCAATGTCATCATTGATATCAAAGAACTATGTTATTACCGTCAGTTACTATCAGTGTACCACCACAGTTGTTGTGAGGTTTGACGGGAACAATAACAATGTCTTTGAATATATGTGCTCAACAACAATTTGCTTGGCAGGTGTGGCACTTTATCAGGTCTGAAAAATAGAAAACTCTCATGTCGTGCAGGGCAGAGCTGTAGTGACATTAAAATTCTGATGCCTTAACGTCTCAGATGAATGTACCAACTGCTGCGTCTTTCCCTCTCTCTCCCCCTCTCTCTCTTGCACACACATATACATAGGGTCCTATGAAATCCATGTCATTTTTCTGGATCCATCCATCATATTCTGCTTAACCGGGGCCGGGTCGTGGGGACACCAGTCTAAGCAGAGACGCCCAGACTTCCCTCTCCCGAGACACTTCCTCTGGCTCTTCCGGGAGGATACCGAGGCATTCCCAGGCCAGCCGAGAGACATGGTTCCTCCAGCGTATCCTCTGTCTTCCCCGGGGTGGGATGTGCCTGGAACACCTCCCCAGGAAGGCGTCCAGGAGGCGTCCAGAACAGATGCCTGAGCCACCGCAGCTGGCTTCTCTCGATGTGGAGGAGCAGTGACTGTACTCTGAGCTCCTCCCGAGTGAGCGAGCTCCTCACCCTATCTCTAAGGGAGCGCCCAGCCACCCTATGGAGAAAGCTCATTTTGTATCCTTTTGACAGTAGGAACGTAGATTGACAGACAGGTACACTGACCGCATCACTGCAGGAGCTCCACCTATCCACCTGTCAATCTCCCGCTCCATTCTTCCCTTACAAATGAACGAGATCCCAAGATACTTGAACTCCTCCACTTGAGGCAGGAGCTCTCCACCAACCTGAAAGGGATAAGCCACCCTTTCCCGGCTGAGAACCATGGCTTCAGACTTGGAGGTGCTGATTCTCATCCCGGCCGCTTCACACTTGGCTGCAAACTGTCCCAGCACACACTGAAGGTCCTGGCCTGATGAGGCCAACATGATCTGCAAAAAGCAGAGACAAAATCATGTGGTCCCCAAACCGGACACCCTCAGGACCCTGGCTGCGCCTAGAAATCCTGTCCATGAAAATAATGAACTGGACCGATGATAAAGGGCAGCCCTGCCGGTGTCCAACATGTACTGGGGAACAAGTCTTACTTGCTGCCGGCAATCCAAACCAAGCTCCTTCTCCAGTCGTACAGGGACCGGACAGACCTTAAATGAGGGCCCCGGACATCGTACTCCCTAAGCACCCCCCACAGGAGGCCATGAGGGACACGGTCGAATGCCTTCTCCAAATCCACAAAACACATGTGGATTGGTTGGGCAAACTCCCATGAACCCCATTAGCACTCCGGCGAGGGTATGAAGCTGGTCCAGTGTCCCATGACTGGGACGAAAACCGCATTGTTCCTCCTGAATCCAAGGTTCGACTATCAGCCGAATTCTCCTCTCCAGTACCCTGGCATAGACTTTCCCATTTTTCTGGATTTTGGTTTTAATTTTGTTTTAAGTGTTAAATTAAAATGTATTCTTCAAAAAGCATGTCTAATTAATTGAAATTAAGAAAATAACAGTATTAAACAGCATTTTTTTTTTTTTAAGTTTAACAAAAAATAAATATTTTCTTAGGCCTTATGAAATGTTTTATTTTGTTTTCTAAAATTCAGTTTTATATTTACTAAATTGTTTTTCATAATTTTTTCTGTATTCCATTTGAATGGTTTCATTAAATATTAATAATAATTATGTATTAATAGTAGTAGCACTATCATTACATTTAAGTACTATTTCTTCAAAATAGTATTTCGTCACTGTTCCTTCAAGTTAAACCGAACTTTTATTTTGATCTGTTGCTGTGAAGACCTTTAGGATTCTGTTTGTATTTATGATGATAGTTTTAAAATGGTAAAATGCTTATGAAATGACTCTCAGGGCAGAGATCAGAGATTTTTCATGTGTTCATGTACTCATATATTGAGATGGCAGAGGCTGAAATCACAGCGAGCGTCACGCAAGCTTCAGTATGTCTAGTCAACAGAACCTCGTGACTGCGCCATTTATTCACACAGAGACACGCAGAATATGTTCAGAATAAATTCAGAATAAATTCATATTTAAATGTTTTTTTTTTTCAGCTTAAAATTCACAGACACTAGTCCATACCATGCTTTGATTTAAGCATACTGACCTACTTTTCATGTATCCATCCAAAACTTGCTAAATTCTGTGACATTCCATGTTATACAATAAGCTCTGTTTTTATGGCTGGATAACGTGATTCCTTCCGTGTTTTCCACAGCGTGGAAATCATAGGGTCCTACACACACACACACGGTCACTTGTATACAATACGCATTGGCAGAACAATCCTCCACCTGTTCCTTCATTCATATGCACTCAGAAGTTGCATTTGCGTGCCTGTGACGAAGTTTTTTGCAGCCTCTCTGAGGAGAGCTCACTTCTCCTGCCTCCTGCAGGGAACACCAGCCTATTTATAGATCAAGGGTTAGCAGGGTGGAGAGAGAGAACCGAGAGAGCAAGAGATGAGGAGAAATGAGAGAAGGGTGAGAAAATGCAGCAATTATGAAGCAAGTGTTGCACTGAGCCCTTGTGCGTGATAGGAAATGTGATGGTGAATGGCAGTGCTTCATAATTCATTTACACAGCTCTTCTCTCGTCACAGAAATTGACCTGTTTTGAGTTACACTACTAGACCCTTTTAAAGGGCCATCCTTAGGGAGGTGCAACTGGTGTGTTCACACAGGGCCCCACGTAACACGTTCGTGAATAGACATAGTACACCCCCATAACCCCCACCCATAATTCCCCCCAAAATATGAGTCCTATTTTCTCTTGCATAATTAATATTGCACTTTAATTAAGCAAAAACACATTTTATCCGATTACTCGATTAATCTTTGGAATTTTTGGTAGAATACTCACTTACTAAAATATTCGATAGCTACAGTCCTAAATCAGACATGTATGATTTGTGAAGTGTCATTATTTTATTTCCATGCAATGATGTGCCTTTTTCTTATCTTTTCTCTTCCCTTTTCCATGTCTCACATCCTTTCTCTTTCTCACTCTTCTGTCTGCAGTGAGTGACAGCTGCTTCAGAAACCTTGCTGAGGACCGCAGTGGAATCAACCTCAAAGATCTTGTCCATGACCCGTCCTTGTAAGTGACTCACATGCAATACACTGGCTATTTACAATACTACAGTGCTCATGCATCAGGTCCTGTTAAACATAGAACATTGCCAGACAGTCATTGTGTCCCATTCCTAGTATTTCTGTGTACTGAATGGATGGTTATTCTTCATGGAGATCAAGGCATGAATTTCAAGGCCCTGTTCCAAATCAAGACATTTTTGAAAAGTCCAAAAAAACAAAGGGGAGCAGTGTTCAGTCTTGCTCCGGGAGGGCCAATGTCCTGAAGAGTCCTCTAACCTGCCTCAACACACTTGTCTGGAAGCTTCTAGTAACCCTGAAGCTGGTTCAATTAGGATTGAATTCCTAGCTAAATTCTTCAGGATAATGGCCCTCCAAGAGCCGGATTGGACATCCCTGACATAGCTTAAGCCTCTTTACCATCCATATGTGCCTCTGAATGCTACTGTACCTTAAACCGATCCCACAATGATGTGAGCTACTACCCAATGATCTAGACCAATATGTGGACTTGGTGGAGGACTGCAAGCCTTTAGGTTGGCATTTGGGATATGGCCCAAGAGTCCATCCCTGACAAAGGATAACGGCAACTACAGTTTCTTACTTGGTCTGTGTGCATTGCCTTTCATCCATTGTTGCAAACATTATTGATTCTGTGAAATGACAGAAGAAAAGCTTCTATACAATTTCACATAATGCAGGGCTCTCGTATGGCAAATACTTCTCTTATACTTCAGCAGATACATCTCGTGCTTTGAGAAACCTTTAACTATCTTTCAGCAAGAAGGAAAGCTTATTGTCCTTCCAGCTCTCTATATAAATGCTGGCTTCTCTAGGTATAATGTGAATGTTGGAAGGCCTCAAGGTAAATCCAAATCAAATGTTCACTAACAACCTGTCTAAAAAGATGCACCAATCTGGTTGATTTCTGAAGTGCCTTGGAAGACCTGTTTCCTTGGGAAGAAAGTTAATACAGAAAACGCTACCCACTAAGCTATTGATATTTGAAACTCAGCAATGCATGCTCCATCCTAATAATTGAATTAACTGGGTTTTTTGGTGTTGTTGCATTTATGGTTAAATCAATACTGATTTAAATTTATTTGATGGATTAGGAATTGATGATAAATTGTTCCAAGACTGCATCTGTTTCCACTTTAGTATCAGAAACCAAAGCTTCTTTCAGAGCAATTCTACATATCTGGACCAAGGTCAGAGGGGTGACAGAGACAGCAGGATGTAGGTCTCTGAAAGATGTCAGAGAGGAAGAGAAGCATGGAGCGCAGCCATAAGGTAGAGCGAGTTCAGAGAGTATTGATGGATAAGCTATGTGTGTGTGTCAGTTCAGGTGAATTGATTCATAGGATAAGCTGTCAGTTTTACTAACGAGGTGTGGTAAAAATAGAGTTGAATTAATCATTGTGGGGACACATGGCTCATCGTCCTCTGGATAGAGACTATTCCGATGTCTTTACCTACAGAGAGGTTAACATGCAGACGTTTGAGAGAGGGACAGCTGAGTATTCACCTGAGAAATGGACGTGTTTTCACCCCAGAGCAGAAAAGTGTCACCAAGGTCATGGTTCCTTATGAGAGTGAATTTTATTTGCTGCGGGTCTGCAGACAGTTATTTATTAACCCTCTGAAGTCTAAGGGTATTTTTGGGGCCTGGAGAAGTTTTGTCATGCCCTGACATTTGTGCTTTTTTCAGTTTCTTATACACATCTAAATGGCTAAAGTCTAATCTCACGGTAATCAGCACAAACTGGGCTATAATAATATGTGAGCAGCATGTATGTACATGATTGTGTTTTTGAGAAAAAAAAAGTTATGGGTGGTTAGTGAAAAACTAAAACTTTTGAGACTTTTGAGAGGGCCTAGAATTGTTCTTTCTAAATTATGTGAAAATCATCTTGTTTACTCACTTACAGGAAACAATATATTGATTTACATTTTCTAAGACACTTTTTGTTGGTAAAAATCTAATGCGAGTAGGCGTCAACTATCATGAATATCATTGTGATTTACACCTGAGAAAACAAAGGGCTGCATAATGAGCTGCATATTGAGCCTTTCAGTCAGCAGTGTCACTGAGAGTTGCAAGAAAGAATGTGAGGACAAAATAAATGTATATAATTTCATGTTTGTATTTTATTTAGAATATATTTAATTATCCCACAACATAATTTAATATTCTCTTGCGAGTGCAATTAAACAGTTTATTAGGAACAATCAAAGCTGACTTTCAAAGCTGAATTTTTTGCATCATTACTCCAGTCACACAATCCGCGTTCCCCTACCCCTCCATTTTGGGCGTTCACGTTCACAGTAAAGAGGCTCCTGTAACTAGAAGTATTATCTCCAGCACGTGTGTTCAGATCAGGGTTGCCAGGTTTTCACAACAAATCCTGCCCTGTGCTTCTCAAAACTAGTCCAAAACTAATCGCGATTCCAGGAGGTTCCCAGATAAAAAAAAATTGCTTCCCGGGGTTAAAATATACGTTTTTTTTTTTGGCATGGTTGTCTTGTAAATATTTGCATTTTAGGGGATAAATATCACGTTATTGGTATTGGGGTTGCTTCGAACTGCGGACATGAAAAACTACCGCAGACTTGGCAACATTGGTTCAGGTGGAGCGGCAGTTACTACACAAGAGCCGTGGTCTATCGAAAACTAACACAAAATCACTTTCAAAATCGACAAAGAATCGCCACCGATTTTAAAATCGATTTTGTGTTAATTGTCAGTGAATTACAGCTCTGTGTAGTAAATGCCAACCAATGTGTGACGTGTGACTGCATAGTAGTGGTGTCCCAATCCTTAGGGGAATATTTTCTAGTAGGGGTAGGGGAAGGGGTATAAAATAGAATTGGGATTGGGCCTTAGTGGTAAATGAACAACATGCTGTTTTTATGCACTGAAATACTATATAAAATTTGTGTAACATGGTTAATACATTCTTCCCTATATATTCCAATGCCTTGTCTACTTGGAAGAGCTATTAGTTGTGTCCATGCACTGCACCACAGAGTTTTGAAGTTTTCAACGTCTTTTCAGGTTGAAACCTTTACTAAATCAGTAAACACAGACACGTTAACATACTCGTTTGGGTTTGAGAAAGGCTGTGCAGCCCAACCCACATACACACTCATTAATCAAGCCATAATCGATCACAGATTCAGAAGACTCTCCAGTCAGATTCAGCATTCTTCCTTCACTTTCCTTTGTTCGTGAGTACTCACTTACACAAACAAAATACCCAGGTTGAAATCCCAAACTCATCTCCGTCTTAAAGCACCTCTCCCCAAACCCCCAATCTTCACACACCAGCGGTTTCCCTGGCAACCGGATTAAAGAGCTCTGCATCTTTGTGTTCAGCATATTCTTCTTTTAGTCTCCGCTCTCCATGTCTCTCTCTCCGTCTCTCTTTCTTTCTGGTTCTCTATTTTTTGCTCTTTTGTGGGCATTACACCGTAGTAGTTAGATGGACAGATACATCAGGAGACGATATATCATATAGATAGATCAGTACTTCATGAATAGATGCAGAACATCAATGTAATCAACACTGAATATACAGACAAGCCCCAGAAAATCACACTGAAAAATGGGATTTTGCTAAATCATTTCAGTCTCCTGACATGAGCTTGTCCTTGTTTAAAATCCTCTTTATTTTAACCCATCACGCTATGGTTGGCCTATGTGCTCTGGACACGGCAAAACATGGTGCTCATGCAGGTTCGAGTCTGACTTGCATCATCTCCTGATCCCATTCGTTGTAACAGGCAACTGATTTCCAGAAATGTGCCCACATCTGTCAGAACTGCTATTTATTGCTAGTTGCAGTACTAGAAGCAGCCACTAGTTTGTGCAGCACTTCAGAATTTAAAGGGGGGGTGAAATGCTATTTCATGCATACTGAGTTTTTTACACTGTTAAAGAGTTGGATTCCCATGCTAAACATGGACAAAGTTTCAAAAAATAAGTTGTACGTTTGAAGGAGTGTTCCCAAAATACTCCTTCCGGTGTCACAAGTTTCGGAAAGTTTTTTTTCGAGTATGGCTCTGTGTGACGTTAGATGGAGCGGAATTTCCTTATATGGGTCCTAAGGCACGTCTGCCGGAAGAGCACGCGCTCCCGTATAGCAGAGCAATGAGAGACATTCACTGATCAGAGCGATTCACTGATCAGAGCGAGAGCGTCGCGAAAAGTCCCAAAATAAATGTGTTTTTGGTTGCCAGGGCAAGACAACCTTGCACAGATTACCAAAAAAAAAACAGCATTAAGGGACCAGTGGATGGAGTTTATTTTTACAGAGCATCAATTGAGTTGTACAAGTGTTTGTGTTTGTTCCCTGCATTTCGAAGATGCTTGTTTTACAAACAAGGCCCAGTTTGACGACGGATTTGCGTATCGTTTGTTTCTTAAGGATGATGCAATCCCAACGAAAAAGGGTCACGATCTTGTGTTGGAACCGCAGGCGGTGAGTAAAACTGCTTAAAATATCTCTGCCTCCTTGTTAGTGCGTCCGCCTCCCATCGGAGACCCGGGTTCGAGCCCCGCTCGGAGCGAGTCGTTGCTGCTGCTGCTCTCGTTCAGTTTCAGCCTCGGGATCTGATTCTGGAACATAAATATACGCTGAATCTGACTGTAAGCCATGGTTTGTTTTCGATGATGGTTTTTTCCTCACGGTAATGTCACAGCTTCCACATGCTCTCAACTCAAAAGCCTACTGGCGCTCGTGATTCTTTAGCTCCGCCCACACGTCACGCCTCCAGCCGGTCGTGTTTTTCCGGGAAAAATCGGTACAGACTATCTTTCTCTTATGAATATAATAAAACTAAAGACTTTTTGTAGTTATGAAGGATGCAGTACTACTCTATAGGTACTCAAGATTAACAGGATATTGAGTGAAAACGAGCATTTCACCCCCCCTTTAAATATGGTCTGCTCAAAAGTTTTGTGCATGTCTGTTCAAATCTCCAGAGAATGTACATCATATATTTATGTAGGAAACTGGTACCATTGCGCTAAACCACCTGTTTTGTGGCCTAAAAACAGGGCTGCCAAAGTTGAATCCTCTGTGAGCCGTCACCCCTTTGAATGCAGATGTGAGTACAACAGCAAGAGTTCTGTGAAAGAAGAGAAAATGTCTTCTTTAACTGTCATTCCTGTTGTGGGTGGAGTGTGTGGGGATGTATTTTGACAGCATTTTGGTACCTCTGGCATTGTATTGCTCTTTCTCGTTCCTGCACTCTGTCACATTGTGTTTTTTCCCTCTCACTCCCCATTTCTCCCCTGCTGTTGGGACTGAACATACACTTACGGTTGTTTTCATTTGTGTGTTTCATCCACAGGCTCGGAGGCATAATCTCTGCATACAAAATTGTCCCTGATGAAATTGAGGAGATCAAGGTAACACTTCCTCTCTCACCCTTTCAGTGAGTCTATGTGGCGCAAGCATACACACCTCTGCACACTGCTGCCCCCTGGAGGCCAGTAATTCTGCTGCACTCATAGTCATAACATGCTCTTCTTGAAGTTTATCTGAGCTTACAAATGAAAAAAATTAATAAAGTATCTAAAATGGGTTTGGACACTTGAGCTGCATTTAAAAAGTAGAAATATAATTGTACTAGAAAACACAAGTACACTTTTTTTAACCAAAATATTTAATTAAAAGAATACTGTGAGGTTTTAAAATGATAAAACAAATATTTGTGGATCATGTTCGTAGTTAATGTGATCTTCACCACTTTATCACCTTAAAATCACCTCGGTGGACTAGCTGGTTAAAAGTCTGATGTTGCAATGATGCAGTGACTTTTGGAGCCACTGTATATGATATTTTTTGTTGGTATCAGCAGTTTAAATTTTAATATTTTAATTATCAGGGCAGACAATATGTCCGAAAAAGCTAATGTGATGTTGCACCACTAAATTGAGGGCAACTGCTCATATGGTGCACAAATGCACATACACAAATGTACCTTTGTGCTCTTTACAAAATGACTGCTGAGCATTTTGTGTTGATATACGGTGTGTTTGTGTGCATTAAAGGAGACGCTGGTGGACTGGTGCGATGAGAAGGAGCTCAACTTGATCCTGACCACTGGTGGAACAGGTTTTGCACCCCGTGATGTCACGCCTGAGGTACATGGGAGCCCACCTGTTTGTGTTTGTGTCCATGTGAGTGTGTGTTTCTGCCCCCACCCCAATGTGTCCTTGTTTTTCTGAGTCTGTTTGTGAGTGAGAGGGAGAAATTGTGATGTTTGTGTATTTGTGCACTGTGTTTATGTACAATTTATTTTTCCATTCACATGCATGCTCCTTGGTTGATGATTTCTTGTGAAACAAAAAATTTGACTTTTTAAAGGCTTTTCACTAGGGATGTAACTAGTGTTGTCAAAAGACCCGGTACTTCGGTACCAAGTCGATACTTAAAAAATGAAAATGTGACTGCCAAATGTTAAGCCGCCAAAGTTGGGTTGAAATATGAATCCTGCATGTTCTGAGCATCTCTGTATGAATGAATGAATGGCAGAGACATGCGGGTTTGTTTACTACATAGACTGATGCACGTGACGCTTGCAGTAATTTTAGCATCTGCGTCTCAATGAGGACATAAATACATAAACTACATCACCAGAACTGTTCTGAGTCACTTCACAAGCATTTTACCGTTTCATTTGAGTAAAACCAGTGTCAAAATAAAAGTAGCCTGTCAAAATAAAAGTTAATTTTTACATAAAGGCATTGTGCTAGAAATATTACTATTATTTATTAGAATGTATGTGATACTGCTACTACTGTTACTGTTGACTACTAACTTTATTTTTTAAAGAAATAAATCACACAATATTTCTTCCATGTTTAAATTTTAATAGCAAATCCCCTTTATTTATCTCAACAAAAAAAATATTTACATTTCGTTAATTAAAAGACAAATTAAATTTGGGTGAAACTTGTTTACTGTTTTTCATAATTATATTACTTGTAAATAAGTATAAAGAATGGCATTGGTTTTATTTTTTTGTGATAAAAGCTTTTTTTTTTTATTAGAATATTTTTGTGTTTTGCTTTGGTACCGAAATTGGTACCGAGAACCGTGGATTTTCACTGGTATCGGTACTGAATACTGAAATTTTGGTACTGTGACAACACTAGATGTAACGATTAACCGTGAGCCGGTTGAAAATCTATTAAAATATGTGATGATTCAAATCGGTTGAGATGGTAAACAAATCAAGATCCAAATCAAAATCAAGAAAAAGGAGTTTATATGAATGTATGTCTGAAAAGAACTGTCTTTAGAAAAGTTTTGATGGTATTTTTTCTTTTCATCTTGCCTCTCTATAATGTATATTAAAGTTCATAAGTGCAACGCTGCTTTGTTTACAGCAGAAACCAAGGAAACGCACAAAACTGAAGTCAAATCAGTTTGCTTTTTGCTTCCAATTTTGAAATTATACAATGTAATTTAGATTTTATCAGACACTTTTATCCAAAGCGACTAACAAATGAGGACAATAGAAGCAAACAAAATCAACAAAAGAGCAATAATATGCAAGTGCTATATTAGTATATTAATATATTGTTCTATTTACATTTCACAAAGAAACCTGCAGCATTTTGTCCAGGCAATAATAATAAAAGGACACATTATTTATATATATATATATATATAATATATTGGGGTGTAACGGTACGTGTATCCGTATTGAACCGTTCGAGGCTTTCGGTTCGGTACGCGGTACGCATTATGTACCGAACGGTTCATTGGACTTATTAATTATATTTGAAAAAAAAAAAAAAAAAAAAAGTGAAATATAATGATATGCGTTCAACAAGGTAACAATAACCCAAACGACGTAACAGGCAACGCCCCTGACCCCCCGAAGAAGAAAAAAACACCAACTTATATGTTTATGTTAGGCTACTCAGTCAGGCGCTCACTCACTCAGTACGCGCTGAAGGCTCGTTACAAAATAGCCAATGCGTTTAACAGACCAGAAATAGAAGATCCTTCAATAACCAACAGGTCTGGTGTTTGGGTGCACTTTGGACTCGCTTTAAGCTATAATGGTGATGGCAAGAGAGTGGTGGATAAAAAAACAACGGTATGTCGCATCTGCTACATGACAATAGGGTACACCAGCGGGAATACAAATAAATAAATAAATAAATAAACACCAGCGGTAATACTTGAAACATGTCAACTCATTTACGCCGACATCACCTTATTGTGTCAGTATCTGGAAAAAGACGAAAAAGAGGAGAAACATACACGCAACAAACTATCCCCGCAGCATTTAGACAGACATTTCCAACTGACTTAAACAGGGCAAAAGTCATCACCGCAGCTATTGGTAGGCTACATTTATGTTACATTTACATTATAGCAGCGGATATGAGACCTTACTATTTACCATTCATTCTGTCATCACCATTTTAGCTTACAGGGAATCCAAAGTGCACCCAAACACCAGACCTGTTGGTTATTGGAGGATCTTCTATTTCTGGTCTGTTAAATGCATTAGACATTTTGCAACGAGCCTTCAGCGCGTGCTGAGTGAGCGAGCGCCTTAGGGGCCGTTCACATATCGTGCCTAAAAAAACGCGTGGAAAACGCTAGGCGCGTCTTTCTCCTCCTTTCCAAAGCGCTCGGGCAGAAGCGCCCCTGAGGTGTCTGCCTTTTTTTAAGCAACAATGACGTGCTCTCTCCATGAAGGATAAATGGATTTGCAGCTCTAAAAATCGCTTGCAGTAGGCTAGCTGTGCTACTAAATTTATTTCACAATTGCAATCCATATACAACTATGATCAGCTGTTCCTTCATCTTGGCTGAGCTTTCAATGTTGTAACGGGAAAGGATGAAGCTGATTGGTTAGTTCTTGTCACACGTGGTGCGCTTGCGGCTCTCTGAAAAGTTGAGTTGTTTTTACATTTTGCTGTATCTAAAACGTACCGAACCGTACCGAACGAACCGTGACATCAGTGTATCGTATCGAACCGAACCGTGAATTTTGTGAACCGTTACACCCCTAATATATATATACACCCCTAATATATATATTCTTTTAATTGTGATGATTTTGGGTCACATTTACACATTTGGCTCACATCTCAACAAATTAGGATATGGTGACATGCCAATCAGCTAATCAACTCAAAACACCTGCAAAGGTTTACTGAGCCTTCAAAAAGAAATGAAAAAAAAAATAAAATAATAATAATTCTGTAGCTGTATATTGTCATGCTATTCCCCTAAAAAAAATATCTTACGTATTGGTCATAGACAGTGTTGAAGATATACTGTACGTTATTTTTTTTTTTCAGATTTTATTCTTGTTTGCAGTGTTACTTGACAATATTTTGAAGATATTATTGTTTTTGGTTTTTGCACGGCCTGTTATTGGAGTAGTGTCAAGGAGTTTTAACGTGTATCGACTAAAAAAAAAAAAAAAAAAAAACACTTATTCAGTTGATGCAGAGACATATAGACCAGGGGAATCCGATCTCTCCAAAATAAAATGATACGACTGGCATAAAAACTGTGGTATATTGTAAATATAATAATAAAACATTAATCCACTGTGTATTCGTATAAAACTTTATTTAGCAGTGTCCTTTTAACATCGTGCCAACAACATAACACGAATAACATCCTCTCTGCCCCCTAACCCACTTTTTTCACTGATTATGGTCACTATGGTGACGTTTAAACATGCCTAAAAAATAAGATGCACCACAAAAACGAATATAAAATCCATGAAAATAACACAGAGCATCTGGCCTTTTTCCAAAATAAAAGATCGTTATGGCTCAGCACACTTCTGCCTCCACCTCTGTTATTTGTTTTGCAAAAATCCACCGCTCACGGCTCTTCTGGTCCAGTCAGCGCAAGGCTGTGCCACAGTGTTGTTTTGTGTTGAAAAAAAGTTACCAACTGCAGCTTTAATGTAAATTATTTATTCCTTCTTGTGCGGCCCGGTACCAACTGACTCACGGACCGGTACCGGTCCGCGGCTCGTAGGTTGGGGACCTCTTCTGTAATTGAAGAATTAAACAGTATGTGTGTATCTTTATGAGATTCTGGTGGGGATTGTGCCTGGTGGAGCGACGCTGTGTAGCTATTTTTTTATGTATCCTGCACTCCTTCTTCTTTTTACTAATGTGAGTGTTTGAAGTGTCATTCAATTCAAGGGCACAGTGCGTCACATCGGAGAGAAATTCTCTCCTTCTTTTAGCCCGAGATCCCCTTCCTTTTCGTCTCCTCCCCTCCCTGCTGCGCACTCTTCTTCTGACTTTGCGTGTGTTCTAGAATGTGTTTGTATGAATATGACTGTGTGAGGGTGTGTGTGTTCCACCAGGATGGGATGGCGGAGGTGGAGGGATGTGTGTCCCAGGGGATGCTGGGAAGGGTTCAGTGAACGGGGATTTCAGATCAAAGACCCACCAGAAATGTGTTTGTAATGAAAAATCTCAGCGATGGAGCTGTGCTTATGTCATGAGTATTGTGCTAATGTCACTGCTGTGAAGAACAATTGGCTCTAAATGATGATTTAGCTTAGCCTGTTAGGATGCATGACTGCAAATCATAAAAAAATGATGTTTAGCAGGGCCCTCATGTTTTGTGGCTTTTACATTGTTTTTTTTTTTCATATACTGAACAAAATTGGCACCATTTACCCAGACAAAACTGGAAGGCCACTCACTGTCTAACAGATATTAAAAAGCTCTGCTATATAGGCTATAATTTTTATGTATTCAAGTTTACCTAGAAATTAAAATCATAATGTCTTTCCAAACATGTACAGATGAATTTATTTCCCCCGAGGAACATAGACAACTGAAAGAATTTCTTGTAGGATTTAATTTGTAACAGTTTTCATTCAGAAATTGCAAGTAAATTATTCATGTTTTTAATAAAGACCGAAATAGTATTTCCTAGTAAAACCTACTCCAATAACGGTTTCATGTACATCAAGTGACATCAAGTCAGTACTAAAATTTATTTATAATACTAATTTTAAAGTCAGTTATCCTTTGATTAATATTAATGACTTAATGAACAGGAGGAAGATGTGAGACTCGAGAACTCTATAAATAAATATTCTAAAACAAAAACAAATGAAGCAAAATCCTGCAAGTCAGACAACACTGTACTGTAGAAAGACTGCTTTCCCTCCCTTATTATCGAATTGTACTGGTACCTTTGACATCCCTAAAAGATAAGATTGATGGTTTATGCACCTGCTGTTGTTTATAGATGTGTGTTCTTTCGTCTGCAGGCCACCAGAGAAGTGATCGAGCGTGAAGCTCCGGGGATGGCTCTAGCAATGCTCATGGGCTCCCTAGATGTCACGCCACTCGGCATGCTGTCCAGGTGAATGCACAAGCACAGACATGTCCTCTCATCTCACTCCTTCTCTCATCTCCTCCCTGTCACTCTCAACGCACAAGACTGAAAGATGTGTTTGGAATACTAATTGGATTAAATACTAATCATCTCCTTCCTGTAGACCTGTTTGTGGAATCAGGGGCAAAACCCTCATCATTAATTTACCTGGGAGCAAGAAGGGCTCACAGGTAAGATGTTTATTTGTCTGTGTCTTTCTGTGTGTGTCTGTGTGTGTGTCCGTGTGTCTGTGTGTGTGTGTGAGAAAGACTCTGTATAATGACATGGGTATGACACAGGTATTACTAGGAGAGAGTGACTTATGAGGACATAACCCATCCTATTTCAAAACACTTATAAATCATACAGAATTTTTTTTTTTTGAGAAAGTAAAAATGCACAAAGATTTCTTTTAGGGTTAGGGTTAGGTGTAGGGTCTGTCTGTCTGTATGTGTATATATGTGTGTGTGTGTGTGTGTGTGTGTGTGTGTGTGTGTGTGTGTGTGTGTGTGTATATATATATATATATATATATATATATATATGTATATATATATATATATATATATATATATATATATATGTATATATGTATATGTGTGTGTGTGTATATATATATATATACTGTATAATACATACAGAAAAATAGATTTTTGTTACATATATATTACAGTACAAATACATACTTAAGAACTGCTTTGATAAAAAAAAAATAATAAAAAAAAACCTGTTCCATGGAAAAACACACACACACACATATATATATATGTGTGTGTGTATAAGGATGAACAAACAATGACAAAAAGTTTCAAGTGAGGATACGCCCCTCCACTTCCTTCACCTCTCACATATACGTTTTCCCTTGTTTACCATGTTAACATTGTGGCCAATCCTATTACAACTCCTTCCCATGAAGCTCCGCTGATTGGGCCGTGGTATTAATCTCCATTACCCATCAGCCCCAGCCACGGAGCACTCTGCTGTCACAGCCTCTTTGAAGTCCAGAAGCTGAGCCGATAAGGGGATTCAACTTTGAAGAACCCCTTTATGCCCAGTCCAGCTCAGCTACAGCACTCCCCCTCTCCCCTCCTCCCTCCCCCAGCATCCCTCCATCCCACATCCTTCTCACAGCCCCGGCTCCTCCTCTATGACAACGACTCTCTTCTGGACTCAGTTTGCCCTTCTTGCTTTTAAAAAGGAGACAGACCCAGGCCACAACGCCACAGGTTCAGAAAGACTTTGATCCATAGAGAGATTCTGCAAAACCTTTAGATTGCAGCAAGAGTTTTGATACAGGCAAACTGTTAACATTTAAGTAAACTGAGTGAATACGAAACAGAACCACAGACCTCAGCACATCAGAGAAAATGAGATGTGTGTGTACCCAGTGTTTCAGTTTGCACTCGAATGTCACCTGGAAACACACACACACACAAACACAAATAAAAATCTATCCTAATATAACGAGCTCAAAAAATGTAAAGTGGCATACAACCGTGTGCAAAGAATAAACAGACAATATTCTTTATAGTTATAGTTCTTGGTGTGAACGGGGCTTAAGACGTAATGGTATTTATTCTTCTTCATTTGAGACACTTTGGCTGTTATTATACAGAATATCTGTGGAAGTGTAACTGATTCTGGATCTGATATCACAGATAGTTTATTTATGAATATAAAGTACTTGCTATGGTCCTTGTTTTAAATTATTTTGTTCTGTTGTTGTGCCTCTTTTTGTCATCTTTAGCTGTTGTACAAGGGAGAATTTGGCGGTTGTTTGTGTGGAATTTGTCCCACCCATCCTCCACTGTGATTGGACAGCTGACTTAAAAGTGACAATGATGCATTGTACCCAAAATGTATCATTCTTCAGCTCTCTGTCACAAAAAACAAACAAACAAAGAAATCAAAAAAATGCTGAGCGCACAATACTAGGTGGGAAGAAAATGCTCAGTGCCTAAAAAAAACGCAGCACCCTCATTGAAAACAATTCATTTAAAAATTACGCTTGTTTTCTTTGTTTAGAATGTAATAATCATTCATTTTTTATGTATTTTCTTTCTTTCTTATTTTCTTTCTGTCTTTCTTTCTCTTAATATAATAAGTAATAAATGCATTGTATCAAATTATTAATTTAAATGTAATTATGTAGTAGTTAAGGTCACTATATGGACCTCTTTAATAAAAACTGTCTAAGACGTTTCCAAAAACAGCTTTTATTTTGTTTCTGTGAAAATGTAAAAACCGCTTTAATGTGACAAAAGCCAAAAAGTTGTGTGAAGTTGAAGAAACACCTGTTTTAGATTTGCAGTAGATTTGAACACGCATCAAAGATACCTCTTAAGTTATATTCATTAGCTGCATTGCACTTTGATCTTTCAAACACAACAAAACCGAAACCAAGCAACTGGGGAAAAAAAGTATTTTGCTTTGCTTTGTGAAGTCAAACACCTTTAGGACACAGTGTTGCTGCCCAAGTGATTTGTAAGGCCTTATCTCTGAAAATGGGCTACGTTGTATTCTACCGTTTTCTCGAGGAAACTGGACATGAAATATGTCCATCTGCTTTTACAGTGATGTGGCTTCACATCACACATCCACTATCGGCATGTTCTTGTCTGGTCAGCATGTCTGAGTTGCCCATCATTCTTTCTTTGAGCTCAGGTGCCATTATTTGTACAGAGCAGCACACTCTGTTCTGGAGCACTGTAGCGTCAGCGCACACACATGTGCCTCACCTTGCAAAGGGAAGACAAAAATAGACCATCCCTACATGCACCAAGAGGACATGAAGTAGCCTATGGACTTCTGATGTCTCCACACATTAATCTTCGTTTTAACTCTGAGTCACCAAAACGGAGAGATGCAACCACATCAGACCTGCAGGGGGGAATACTCCACTGCATCAACCCTCCCTGGACCGGTCTCCATCCCTTCTGCCGTTCTTTGCTTTATTATTATTAATGCCTCTTGTCAGAATTACTTAAGAAATGCAGTTTAAGAGCAATCGAGTTTGGCCACCTGTGTTAAGTTCACACAATGTGTCCTTATCGGACTTCAGCCCCTCAGAATGGAGGATGTCCAACTGTATTAGAAATTCCATTAAGTTAGTGTCAATAGGTTGGCCTGTATGTCATCCTATTAGGGGATTCGGATAGATAGTGGCCTGTTACATTGGAGGAGAACAAGAAGGATTTATGCTTTAAAGACCTCACATTACTGCTAAACAGTACACTTGAAGCTTGAGGAGCTAGAGAAAGTTGAACTCTGAGAAGGTTACAGATTAAATTATTATTATTATTATTTTTTTTATTCTACTGTTCAAATCTTGAAGGAATAGCTCAGATTATATATAATTTAAGCACCAGAATGTGTCTAAACAAATGGTGTATAAAATAAATGAAAAGTTTTTTTTTGAAAAAATAAATTTTGAAATAAATGAAAACCACACTATGACGTTTATATAATTTAACAATCTGTAATTTCTTTTTGCCATACACGCAACATGCAAATGTTGTTTTTGTAATTGTTAAAATTATATTTTGTTAATTATACTGAATGTTACACAAAATTATTTTACATGACAATATAATAAAATAATGAGAATTTATTTTCTTTAAAATTAGCCTTTTAATCTTAATTTTATTCATATATATATATATATATATATATATATATATATATATATATATATATATATATATATATATATATAAACATATATATATATATATATATATATATATATATATATATATATATATATATATATGTGTGTTCTGTACTGTTTATCTAAGTGTAAATATTTTTTTATTATTATTAATATATGTTGTTTAATTATTTAGTATTTTTTTTGTTGTGTTTAGTTTTTTTATGTGTACTGCTGTCTTTTTTGTTTTGTTTTGCTTTTTTGTTTTGTGTTGTGTTGTGTTTTGTTGTTTAGTTTATTTTATTTTAAGTTTAGTTTTGTTTCAATTTGGTTCATTTTGTTTTGTTTTGAGTTACTGGCTCTTTTCCAGAAAGCTTCTTACTGCCTAGTAGTAACTGCCATCTAAGGCTGCTTGTTACTATGCTAACAATGTAATACTCATGCTAAATATAAATACAAATTTGATTTTCTCTAAACTTGTCATGATTATGTCTCTGTAGAATAGAGTTTAGAGTTTGAGCATCTAAAATATCTTTTCGCTTTTTCATTCCTTCTCTTGCTTCATCTGCATCTCTGTCTTTTCTCAGGAGTGCTTTCAGTTCATCCTGCCTGCTCTGCCGCATGCCATAGACCTGCTGCGGGATGCCATAGTAAAGGTAAAGGAGGTACATGATGCTCTAGAGGACCTGCCGTCCCCTCCACCGCCCCTCTCCCCTCCACACACCTCCAGCCCCCACAAGCAGACAGAAGACAAGGGTGTGCAGTGTGAGGAAGAGGATGAGGAGAAGAAGGACAGTGGCGTGGCGTCCACAGAGGACAGCGGCTCCTCTCACATCACAGCAGCTGCTATTGCTGCTAAGGTGAGCTCCACTGTTAATAATAATAATAATTATTATTATTATTGTTATGTAATTTCATGATATTTCATGTTTCTCTAACAAAACTGGAATAGGAGAAAGTATTTTGACATTTAAAAGATGACACTCTGCCCCTTTAAGATTCTGTATCATTGTCTTTTGCCCCTGATGTTCCATTGAATCATCTTTCGTGTTTGTGTTTGCACGTGTGAAGTCTCTTGTCATGTTTATGCATGTCATATTCATCATCAGAGCATGAAGTCTCATCCCAGCCATGCTGTTGTCATTGCGAGAGGTGGACAGCCCTTGAGTGGCTTCATCCCGTCCACCTCCATTCCCTCCCATTTCACCTGCTCCTGCAGTGATACGGTAAGCCACACCCACTTTTCCATTCAGATTCCCCTCTCCTGCTATTCTATTGGCCTTTTTGAACATCCTGTTTCAAAGCCAACCAATCAGAGAAAGGAAACGTCATTGCAAGTTACTATTGTTTTATTTGCTCACTACTATTATTGCCTGACAACAAAACAGGAAACCAGTCCATTCGGGGCTGTCACACAGAATGTATTGTTGTGTCTAAAAAACTTGAGATGTATCGTACAGGTTCTAAAACAACCTCAGTGCCGAATGCCTCCTCTTCCATGTTACCATCAAATAAAACAGTTGCTGTGCTAATTTGCTACTGTAAACAAAAGCTTGCAATGCTTGCAAGTCTTTTGATTGGTATACGGTTCTGGAACGGACATTGATGAGTGGCACTACGTGTAAAAGTTTAAATTCGTTTAACTTAACACAATGGGCCCTATCATACACCCGGCGCAATGCGACTCAAGGTGCAGCGCAAGAGTGTTTGCTAGTTTCAGTCCGGCGTTGTTCCCATTTTCCCATCCAGCGCCACGTCATTTAATTAGCAAATGCATTTGTGCTAATTTTTGCGCCCATGGGCGTGCTGGTCTAAAAAAAGTGTGTTCAGAGCTGAAAATAGACTGCGCCATAGACCAACTCAAACCTGGTCTAAAGTCTGGCTCAGTGTTTTGTCTTTGTTATTTAAAGAGCGTACATGCTGATTATTAAACACAAGGATGCACAGCAGCACACAAACATGCCAAATATTTAAAATGAAAGGATTGCAATGCATAAAAAATGTTTTGTCCGTCATTAAAATAGCAAAAGTGGATTTGGACACGCCCTGAGTGCACCTGCGCCGTGCACTTTATATGCGTTTAGATCATTAAAATAGGGCCCGATGTTTTAAAAACTTGATAGTAATGTGTGAGACACTTCAAAACACTCAGGTACAACTGTGTCTTGTGTGTGTTACATAGAAAAACCATGGAAATAACTGCATTGGAATGGAAAAGTGCATTCGGTGTGAACAGCCCCTTAGACTAGCATTTCATATTTAGAGACCAAATACTATAACATAAAACTGACACCTCCAGGTCTAGCTTTTTGACTTTGACTCTAGTTTTATACTACTAATCTACTATACATTGGTTAACTTTTGTGTTAATTCTTTAATATCAACATGTGTATAAAGCTGTACCATCTCTTATAACATTTAATAATAATTTAATGTTCAGCAAACCAGAATGTATCATTCATATAATTTAACATTATATTATTTTGTTATACCATACATTTTGGAATCGGAATCTTTGTTATTCTGAATGTTACACAAGCTGACTATACATTAACGCCATATCTATTGACCAAGACTTGGCAACTCCAGGCCTAGCTTTTGTGACTTTGCCAATAAATAAGACCCTGGCAACCACCCACAACATGGACAAGCATGACTCACTTTCTTTCTTTAGCCTTCTGTTGTGCGTTTTGTCAGTTATACTCTAGCAAGCAATATTTGTCTTGTTGTTCAGCCTTGCCAGGTCTTGTAAAGTTTTTTTTTTTTTTTTTTCTGATAACAGACGATTGAGTATATATCCTGTTTTAGCTGTCTTTATATAGTAATTATAATGGGGTCGTGCAGGTTGGCATTACTGTGTTCTCCACAGGGAGCGCTCGTAGCTCGAGTATCATGGGAAGGCAGAGGTTGAGTCGAGTGCTATTATTAGCGCAAGGTTAGCTTCTGCGCTGGTAATTAAAGCGCTGGTGGAGCTGCTCTTTCCTGTGAGGCCTTGATTTAGCCTCGGTGTTAATTAGTGCTTCGTTAAGCCCCGGCGTTCCTATGGAAGATCCCTGTGCTCTTCGCCCTTCTGCCCATCAGACTCTTGCTTAATCCCAGCACAGTTCTCCCAGACAGCATAGCTGCAGTTTGTTACCTTACGAAGACTCGCCTGCTGGATCAAACGCAATGCGTCTCAGTCTGAATACAGTAACAAATATCACTGTTTAGATAATGGCGTTTCAAATATTTATCTGTAGAGGTTTATTAATACTTTGTCTCAAGATTGTGTGGGCTATATTGCTTCTGTAGTAGTCAAAAGTCAATGTTAGTCAATGTTTCATGTAGTTACATGATTATTTACCACACCGCTCTCTGTTGCTCTTTCTGTATGTACGGTATATATGATGTGTTATGATTGGCTAATGCTTTGCAACATGCCATATACACACGTGTGTGCAAGTGTGTGTGTGTGTCTGATTGAACATTATGAAATGTTATCATATAGAATTATATTTTTAAAAAATAAATCTAGAATTATTATTCTACAATTATATAATTCTAAACAATTACATTTATGATTAGATATGTATGATAGATATATATTTTTATGTTATTTAACTTTTTAACAGCAGTGTATGTCTCTTATGCTCACGTAGGGTGCATTTATTTGATAAAAATGCAAGAAAAACAGCAATATTGTAAAATTTTCAGCAGTCATTACATCAGTCTTCAGTGTCACATGATCCTTCAGAAGTCATTCTAATAAACTAATTTAGTGCTCATGAAATTGTTATTATCAGTGTTGACAGTTGAGCTGCTTAATATTTCTGTGGATACTGTGATACACCTTTAAGGATTCTTTGATGAATACAAAGTAAAAAACAAACAAACAGCATTTATTTGAAATACAAATCTTATGTAAAATTACAAATATATTTACTGTTACCTTCAATGTATTCATGCTCAATAAAAGTATTAATTTCTTAGAAAAAACTCTTACTGACTGATCATTGCCAGCTCTTAACTGAATTTGACTGTCCCTCTCTTGTGTCTACAGATACCTGAGTCCATCATCTCACGAGGCGTGCAGGTTTTGCCGCGGGACACCGGCTCTCTCAGCACCACGCCCTCGGAGTCTCCTTGTGCTCAGCAGTCCCGCCTCTCCACTGCCTCCTGCCCCACCCCCAAAGTAAGACTCCGCCCCTCCTCCCTTGATTCACACCATTCCTTCTCCCCTCAGCTCTCTTTTCCATCATGCACTCCGTATCCTCCATGGCTGGATCCTCATCTGCTGCCACCTCATTGGCTGCTTGACACACTGCTTTGCATTCCAGATGGCAGTGACTCAGTATCTCATTGGGCCGTGTGAGAGGAGAGGCGGGAACTCTTCACTGGCTTAATTTCAAGTTCGGCCAAATTGATTTTCCTCCTCTAGCAGTTAACAGTTTGTTGTTTTAGATCCAACAGTGTGAACCCCTGATGTCCCATGGATTATTTTACCGATGTCCTTGTTACATCAGTGTCCATGTGAGGGCCAGAGAGCTCTCAGATTTCATCAGAAATATCTTAATTTGTGTTCCAAAGATGAGCAGGTTTGGAATGACATGAGGGTGAGTAATTAATGACAGAATATACATTTTGGGGTGAAGTAACTCACATTGTGTTGACTTCCATCTCAGTTTTTGACTCAAAAGTGCTATCAGTGTAGCTGACCAAGTCGTTTACTGAATGGAGTCATTCGTTTGTGCTGTTTATAACAAGTTACATTTTGTTGTGGATTGCGTGATCATAAGATTCTTCAGTTTCAGCTCTTTCTCAGCTGTTTCCTTTTTGTAGAAGTGTCTTGGTATAAATGTGTGCTTTGTGTTGTGGCCCTGATGATGCTGGCCCTGTCAAAAATAGCATTCACTTGACAGAATCCTGTTCAATAGTATGGTTTGAATCACAAAATGATAGACAAGGCACCCTGCACATTTGTGGACACCATTGACAGACAAAAAACATAATCAAAAAACACATTAAGTGCAAAATTCGGTCTGGACCAATCGAGTGTCTGTTTAGTTCATGAGAAGGTCATATGTGTGTGAAAGCTGTCAACAAGCTGTGAATAAGCAATTAATGGCGCTTCACGAGCCTTTTTGTCTCCCTCTAGTGAACACAGTGTGTATTACAACTGTGTTTTCCTTTAGCAGATCAGAGTATTTGTGTGTCTCAGTGTCAGACTTTGGAAAGTTGATAACACCGAGTACTTGAAGTGTATAATGGAAATGTTTAGAGCTCTTTTTATCATTTCTGTTTTAGGATGTATGTGAAATGCCTGTAATAAGCAGAATTCCAGCAAAGTGCTCTAAGCTTCCGCTTTGACCTCAGGCTGGGTCTGAATTCAGCTGACTGCTGTTTTTTTGACAAGTGTCTGGCAGTTTGGCTTTAGTTGCTAAACAAGGGTGTCAGGTGGCCCTTAACAGTGAGAGGCTACATACAATATGTGTGTGTGTGTGTGTGTGTGTGTGTGTGTGTGTTTGTGTGCGCTGTTGAATGGTGCACCTATGATATTAAGCCTCTGGGAATTCCCAGACCTGATAAAATAGTCATTGCATGTTCACACTGGGGGAATTTATGTGCGGTGGGAATATTTGTGTGTGTGTGTGTGTGTCAGAGAGAGAGAGAAAGAGAGAGACTGTGGAGACCACATAAAAAGAGCTAAATGTATATGTTGTTGAAAAATTTCAAAGTTGAAATATAATGAGAACCTGTTTTCTTAATGCATGTTATTGGTCTTATTGTGAATAATTCATTCATGCAAAATTGCAAGTTTTAAAAAAATACATTTAACTTTGTAATAAAAAAAAGGCTTAGAAAAGATCTGTCGCTACATTGTATTAACTAAAACTAAAAAAAAAAACCTAAAAAAAAAAAAAACCTGCCACCTAATTTAAAGTATAATGCATATACTGTACTTTCTACAACTTGACATTTTCCAAGATAGGCACTTGAGGTGCCAATAATGGTTTAGTTAGTTGCTTCACCTGTGAACACCAGAGGAAATGGAAGAAGAGAAAGAGTAAGCACATGAACATAAAGGAGAAATAGGTGACAGTTCTTAAGCTTTGTTGCAATTCATTCTTCTTTTTGTCTGAACAGGAAAGATATAAATAAATCCAAAATCTGAACTGTTAGATTGAATATCAGTTGGATATATATATGTATGTGAGAAAATATTTCTATTTCACATAATTGCTGTTTCCAATGTTCATCAACAAATCCTGAAAAAGACATCTGTTTTCTACATGGATTATAATAAGAAACAAATCAGTTTATTACAGTGATTTCTAAAGAATCATGTGACACTGAATACTGGAGTAAATGAAAACAAATAAATAAATTACATCTTAATATTTAATACAAGAGAACAGCTTTTAAATTGTAATATTATTTTACAATATAACTGTTTTAAGTGTAGTATGATTAAATACTTGCTGCCTTGATGAGAATAAGAGACATAAATAAACATTAAATATTTTTCCAACCACACAATTTTTTTTAATGTTAATATGTGTAATATCTTACATAATATACACAATATTTTCTGGAACTGTGTCTGAATACTGTTCTTTTTGTTGACTCTTTCCTTACATAATAAACTGTGTGGTATTCACTGTTTACTGACCGAATCAGCAGTTCTGGACAAATATATGCATGAATGCATAAAACGGCGTGGTAGACAGCAGAGGCTAAATTCCAGTTTTCCCATCTTCTCTTTCCACGTTGACAGCTTTTTGTACGAGAAAGACTTTTTAAATCCTGCTGACACTAAAATTGATGCTAAACGCTTGAATCTTTACCGTCTGAACAAATGAATCACATTTCATCAAAATAACAATCAGGCCGAAATATCGCATGTGAAACGAAATTGGATTTGTGAGCAGAGAGAAAAGAGCTTGTGATTAAAATCCTTTCCCTAGCGTACATCATCCAAGGCAACACACACACACACACACACACACACACACACACACACACACACACACGCATATATATGCTCACTGCATTCCCTCAGCACAACGTCCAGCTGTTACCTAAGACCCCGTTTGGCTGTGAGCTCTCCGTGCACGCTATACGCAGAGGTAATAATGCATAATAAGTTTTTACACTCTCGCTTTTCCTCTCTGAACCCACTCAGATGCTTCGCCTTAGCCGATCTGATTTCAGAAAAAACACTCTGTACCCGCACACACAGCCGTCAACCCTGTTACGCTGTCTATCCTTCAAATCTGTGGTTGCACTTCCTCCAAATTTAGATCCCAATGGGGATTTTACTCATCCTCCGCTTTGCATGCTGTCTCACTCCACCTCTTCCTCCCCTCCTACACTCTCTCTGGCTTCATGCGTGTTATGTGTGTGTGTGTCTGTGTGTGAGTGCGTGTTAGTGTGTGCACGGGAGACGTGTGGCATTCCTCTGTGTGTCGGGATAAAGCATGGTAAGCGCAGTCTTTCTCCGCTCTGATGTGTCACTCTGTTTTGTTTTACACGTGCCTGTTTTGGATGTGTGTGTGTGTGAGGGGTGTAGGTTGGTAGGGCTCCACATAGACTCCAGGGGGGATCAGTGGGACAGGGGGATTTCAGGGTGCATGATTCTACAGCGAACCGAGCAGCCAGTTGGTTTCATAACAGCTGCAGTGGACTGATGTAGTTATACTGTGGCTTTTCTGAATGGAGGCTAGTGCAAGGTGCTAGTGTTTGGAGATGTGGCTGATGTAGTTTTAGTGCTGGTCCACATCTCCAGGGGCAGGTGCTTACAGAGAGAATCATGTTGTTTTGTTCATGACTTGTGCATTCATATTTGTCTCATTCTGTGGCTTATTTTGCATGTCGCATGTTGTGCAAATGCATGTCTGTGTGGTGATGGTGTTGTTGTCCATAGTGTGTGTTTGTGTTTATGGGGGATCTGTGTTATTTTACACACTTTAAGTGTTTCATTATGGGGATACAGTATTCTTATGAGTTTACAACAGACATTTCATAATTTGGCTTTAAATAATGGTACTACATAATATAATATAATATAATATAATATAATATAATATAATATAATATAATATAATATAATATAATATAATATAATATAATATAATATGTGCTGGGCAACGATTAATCATGATGAATCACATCCAAAATAAATGTGTGTGTGTGTACTTGGTGTATTTATTATGTTGATATAAATACACACACATGCATTTATATAAAAAATGTTTAGACATTTAAATATATTTATATATAATATAAATTCTATGAATATAAATTTTTCAAAATATGTACTCATTAGATGTGTGTGTCTATATACAGTATAAAAATGTAATATGCACAGTATACACACATATATTTTGTAAACAAAAACTTTTTTGAATGCGATTTATCATTGCCCAGCACTAAATATTATATAATATAATGTCATGTCATATAATTCTTATACAATAATACTACTACTGTACTACTACTACTACTAATACTACTACTACTAATATAGTATAATCTAAAATATCTAAAAGGCTTCTCTCTGCCAGACTATTTAGTCTTGTCTAGTCGCTGTAACTATCTAATGTATTTTAGCACAGCTGGATTATATTGACCAATCAGAATTCAGGACAGGAGCTTTGAGATTTATACATTAGATGCTGTGAATGTAATGTTTCAATAATTAATACAGTGATTTCAATATTTCCAACAACGTCGTCTGTGGCATTTCAAATACTTAGTCTCAAACTGTAGCAAAGAGAGCAGCACTAGCGAAAGAGTTAATTTAATTTGACCTAGGGATAAGAATGACTGAATAAGGATGATCGCAAGAGGAACCATATGGTTTGGTATTCCAGATTGTGACTATTTCAGCTAAAAAGACAATGTGGCTGCATTAAATGACTGTACTTGGCTGTGCTCTAGTCTCTTCTATTCTATTCTATTCTATTTTATTCTATGTTATTGTTTACATTTGATGTATTTTGCAACACTTATTGTAGAGTGACTCACAGTGTGTGACATGATAAGAACAGCAGTATATAGTGCTTTGTGACACTGGTATCATGATAGGTTCATTCCACTTGATCACTGGTGATTCCCACCGTGTGTGAGGTATAATATGAGATAACAGAAGTATGAGATATAGACAGAGATTCATACTGAAGCTCACCCTGTGCTTCAGTGGCTGGAGTTGTGTGGGTGCTCGGAGGACAGTGTGTGTGTTGTGTGTTCACTGAGGCAAGTGTGTGGTGTGTTCACTGGTGTGTGCTTGCGGGGTAGGGTTGGCTAAGGGTACCGTCTGAAGCAACGGACAGATATGGAGGAGACAAAAAGAAAAAGAAAAAAGAGACGGTAATTAAGCAGCGGCGTTGTTTATGCTGAATTACAGTCACATCTTTCACCTTGGAAATTATGCTCGAAAAAACTGTCAGTTATTTCTTAAGTGAAAGTAAACAGTTTAGGGGAAAATGGGATGTGTTATATTGGATGCGTTCATCGTCTCTTAAAGTGACCGCGTCTCATTTAGCTGCTGGCTGCTGTAATGTTAATCCAAGAAAATGAAAATGAAAATCACTCATTGCTCTTGACTGAATTACTTTGTAGTTTTTATAGTCAAACCAAAAATTATTCAGACACCAGGTATCATTTTTGATATATATATAGCAAAACTGTAATAATGTGATAAATGTGTCTGAATAAATGTAGGTTTGATTGTATATTTAATTTTTACATTGAAGACTATCCAGTGCTATTTTACATTTAGTTATTGGTTTCTGTACCTTGACACCTACAATCTTGAAAAAAAACTTAAACATTGGTGTGAAACAGGCGTAAGGTTGTTTTCACCTTGTGCAATGTGGAATTAGTTTACAGCTTTTTCAAGCACTTTGTGATGCATTTTGGAAACAGGAGATTAGCCCCTTTTCTAATGCACCACCTAGCTTGATAAACCCTTTCTCAAAGACTTACTGTTTGTCAATTATATTTGGGTAACACACATATTCTGGCAGAATTCGAATGAGCCATTTTAATCTAGATTAATCTAGATTAATTTCAAGATCACAGTGAGATTAATCTCTGACAGTGAAGCATGCTTAAAGAGCAACACATCGTGCCGTGATCTAAAGAAATTCAAGAACATATGAGAAACAGGGTTATACAGCCATTTCTAAAGCCTTGGGACTTCAGCGAACCACGGTCAGAACCATTATCCCCAAATGGAGAAAACTTAAAACAGTGGGGAATAGGAGTGTAACTGTACGCAAAAATCATGGTTCGGTACGTACCTCGGTTTTAAAGTCATAGTTCGGTAAATTTTCGGTACAGTAAGGGAAAGAAATGCAAACATTAAACTGCAGGTTGTTTATTACTAGAAACTTTTTAGACTTTTTTAAAATGCTTTTTAATAAAATATATATAAAATAAAAAAAGAATAGGAAATAAAATACTGCTGCAAAGTTATCCACTATAGGGGGTCGCACACCGGACGAGAAGCGCAGTGCCGCGTCGCGTCGCGCCACGTCTTTAAAATTCGAACACATTATTCTCTATGGGTGTACACACACCGGCGGCGCCATTCGGCGTCTGTCCGTGGCGCCCAGCTATGACTCAGAACGCTGTTCAAATTTCTGCCGTGCCACAGAGCGCCATCCGCATAGTTTTATATTAAAAAAACCCAGATGTTATAAAGTGAAACTGAAATTAAAATACAGTACACTTGTTTCATTCAAATAAAACATTACAAAAAGTGTTTGGTTACGTTTTCAGCTGCACAGTTGCCTAGACAACAGATACAACAAAACAATAACAGACTTATTATAATAACACGGATTCTTTTCATTAATTAACGTTCAAAACTCAGCTTTTATCAATTAAAATCATATATTTAAAATAATAATAATAGATGAAGTTAAAACTCTCCCATCTTGCTGCGAAATTGAGCTCACGCCGATAGAATGTGCGCGTCCAGTGTGCGATACCTTGAGTTGTCCTACATGTGGCACGACGCGGCGCTTCTCGTCCGGTGTGCGACTGCCTTTGATAAAATACTCATATAATAAAATATAATGAAAAATAAAGATAAATAACTATGATTACTGTGCAGCATTACCAATCCCAGCTTGTAGGCCTGCTCATATTTTTAAAGTATATACAACTTTTCCAAAGTGTAAAGTGCAGCATCAACAGTGTCAGTTTTTAGACCTGCTCAGATTTCGTTATTGCGTTGGACTGATCGGAATTAAGAGCAAAAGTCTATTTAAATGCCGATGGGAGCTGCGTTTGAATTACAATCGTTTTTTCCTAGTTGTAGTGATGTTCACACTCGCGTGATGCCTTTTGAAAACCTTAGGCCGGTTACACACTGGCATATTGCACCTGTCAAACATAGTCTATTTTGATGTCAATACTGTTGACGGTGTCCTTTATCAGTAGGCTTTATATTTATGCTCAAAATTTAGTATAGATATTGCTGTCGTGAAGACAAGATCCTGGTCTGTGGGCAGTCTCCCTCTATGTCACCTATAAAAGGAGCAGCGCGCCAGCACCTCGTCAGGCATGATTCTGGTGTGTAAAGACACAGAAAATGCGAAGCAGCCGTCACGCAACTGACAAGCAGCAGAAACGCAGCAGAAACGCCACGCTCACGCCACGCAGCCAGTGTGTCACCGGCCTTAGAATCAGCTGCAGGGTGGGATTTGCGCTGAACGCTGAGACTTCCACCACTTAATATGTTCGTTTGGAAACACGAAAATGTATATTTTCCGCAAACAAAATATTTCATTCGGTCATTCGGTACACATGTGCACCGTACCGAAAGCCCTGTACCGAAAAGGTCCAGTACGAATACACGTACCGTTTCACCCCTAGTGGTGTACCTTCCCAGGATTAGCCAACCTTCCCAAATTACTCCAAGAGCGCAACAACGACTCATCCAGGAGGTCATAAAAGAACTGCAGGCCTCACTTTGCTCAATTAAGGTCAGTGTTCATGATTCAGCAATAAGAAAGAGACTAGGCAAAAATGGCATCCATTAAAGAGTTCCAAGCTAAAGCCATTGCGGCCCAAAAAGAACACAAAGGCTCTGTCTAACATCACATGATGGTGGTAGTGTGATGGTCTGGCCTGCTTTGCAGCTTCAGGACCTGGATGACTCGCCATAATTGATGGAACCATGAATTCTGCACTCCATCAGAAAATCCTGAAGGAGATTTTCCGGCCTTCAGTTTGTGATGTCAAGCGCACTTTGGTTATTCAGCAGGACAGTGATTCCAAACACGGCACCAAGTCCACCTCTGAATGGCTCAAGAAAAACAAAATTAAGGTTTTGGATTGGCCAAGTCAAAGTCTGGACTTAAATCTGATTGAGAAGCTGTGGCATGACCTTAAACAGTCCATTCATGCTCAAACAATGTTTCTGTATTAAAACAAATCTGCAAAGAAGAGTGGGCCAAAATTCCTCCACAGGGATGTGAAAGACTCACTGCCAGTTATTGCAAACATTTAATTGCAGTCGTTGCTGCAAATGGTGGCACAGACAGTTATTAGATTTAAGCTGCAATTGTTTTTTTTTCTTTCTGTTCTGTTTTGCTATCTAGTTAATAATGTTTTATGTTTATTTGTTTAAATTCCCAGATGTTTTTCAGTAAAACAATTGCCATTATTTTGATGTGGAAAAGGTTTGGTGAATATTTATATGCTTTTGTTACTTGCATCATACTAAGTGTAAACGGCAGACCTTCTTTATGAATAATCAGAAAGAAAAAGTGTCTCCAAGAAATGTTTTAATATGCTACCACTGAGATACTGCTGTTACAGAAAGCAAGCACTTAAAGGTATATTCATACTGCAGACTAGGGCTGTGGGCTGTGCGATATGGTAAAAAACACAACATTGATTTCATATCCAAACGTTGTTTCTGAAAATGCTTTTCAGCATTGTAATTCTGTTTTATCACAGTACAGTAATACAGTCTTTCATAGACATATTCACATTTAAACTCAAAAAATGACTAATATTGCCTTGTTTATCTAAAAGTGCATTTTCCTTGTTTTAAATCTAGCCAAAAAGTGATGTTAACTGTTAAACAGTAGTCATTAATTATATGCATTTACTGTGTCATTACTACATTTCCATGTCAATCCAAGTTAATTTTTTATGTGAAACATTTGTTTACACTTTAATTCAGCGTGTGCACTGACTCCGTGCGGAAACGATCGCTGCATGACTGCTGCTGACGCATCGCTCCTGGAGTATAGCGTTATTTTAATCACAAATGTAGAGTGTGCATTATTGTACCGCGAAAGCACATTAATATAATGCGCGAGCATGAATTTCTCCGCTTGCATGCGGATTTCCTTTGCTCTCGCACAAAACCAGACGCACATGCTCAGAAACACGCTGCTCTCGCCTGAAGAGAGTGTGCGTGCACTTAAAACTCTCACTCAAACTGTGTCCTGTGCACTCACAAATCTCTCTATGCTCATGTGCTAGATATTAATTATTTTTGCACCTTTCTATTTCTAACCTGTTCCGTCCACATTTTACACATCGTTTACCACGTGCAGTCTAAATGCTCTGATCTGTTTAAATTGGCTCAGAAAAAATATGTACCACAGACAGAGTGTGTGAACCTGGTGATACATATGGAGCTGCGGAAAATCGTGCTATAAAAGTGATTTAGAAAACACACAAGCTCAAATCGTGATTTTATGACGATTCCGATTAATCGCACAGCCCTACTGCAGACATGTTTAGATAGCATGTGTTGGTTTGAGGGACATACCCAGGCTTACTCTGTCTGGAAGTGTAATAAATGGACATTGACAGTCCAGTGACCCTTTGCCCCTGAGCCCACTCCACCCCTCCCCCTCTTTCTGTTCGATTGATGAATGGAGAGGAGATTGAAGATCAGGTGAAGGGGAGAACAGGCCCTTACGCTTGCTGTGGCGATTACTACACAGCCCTGTCATTGAATCTGACAGCTGTGTGACAGTTGTGGAGGAGATACATATTGTATCTGGCAGTGCCCCTGCATTTAATTTTTTCAATAATGTGTGTGTGTGTGTGTGAGGTTAAAGGATTGTGCAAAAAAGCAAGGACAAATAGTGGTGTATAATGTGTGTTTGTCCAGTTGTATGTTTCCATTTACATGATTTCAGATCTTCATATTCACAGTCCATTCTGTATGGTCATTCTTTAGCTTATGTTAGTATAAACCACGTTTATACACACGTTAAACAGGTTCTGACACGTATAGCTACATTTGCAGTCTATTAAAGCAACCATATTCTAATTTTGTATGTAATCTTACTCTGAAAGTTTACAAGTAAGTTGTAAAAGTGTAAGTGAATGTTTTTACATCAAAAACAATTGAGATTAAACAGGATATTTTTGTTACTGTAATAAATATTAAAAGTTAATTATTTGGCTTGTGTTATGAATAGCTAACTGTATGTGAGAAATACAAGCCTATTTCACACTGTTGTTCATCAGAGAGGGATGAGTTGAAGAATACTGAATGGGCGTTTATATGTAAATTCTGCCAGTCATATGCTAATGTTGTTCATGGTTGTGATGCCATAACCATGGTGATTTCCGAATCACCTTTTTTGTAGTAGTTTAGTTGCTCTAAATGGAGGGAGAAAGCGGTCTATTGAGTAGGATAAACAAGGAAAATCCATTGTTTGTCCTATTTACATTTAGTCATTTAGCAGACACTTTTATCCAAAGCGACTTACAAATGAAAAGTATACAGTAAATGTAGGTGTTAAAGTGATAGTTTCTATATATACAGACTGCATATTCATATTTTTTTACGCACCCATGTTAACGGATTCCAGTATGCACGAAGTTGCGGTCCGTCAGTGCGTTCCAGGAGCAATGCGTCTGCAGCAGTGCAGCGATCGTTCACGTACCGAGTAGCGGACTGCAAACGCGTCCTGTGTGAAACAATGAGTCCGTGCTGCTTCTGCACCACATACGAAACGCACACGGACTGCATACGCACTGCAGAAGGATTATGTGTGAAACAGGCGTGCATCTTATCGAGGTTTCCTTTGGGAAGCTTCTTTAAAAAATAAAAAATCCATGAATCCAACCTCGGCGGCTTCAGCTGCATCCATGTTTGCAGCGCCCGTTTGATGTGGTCATTTCACAGTAGGCGTACATACAGGTTTAAGACCCGTTCTCGCCCCCTACAGATTCGGCTAGGTATACAGCCACGCTAAAATATCAAGGTGAAAGTCATCATAGCTCACGTAGTATAGATCCAGCTCTCAACTCAACTTTGAGAATAGATTAACAGTGATATTTTTTTATCACCCGATAAGAGTCTCACGTTAACGCAGCACGTTAACGCCAATTACCGATGTTTTTTTCTTTCTTGAAAGACCACAAATGGCCTTCAGAGAATTAATGTGGTCTAGTCGTGGAAACAAATTATTAATGCATTGCTATGGTTTCTCTCGCTCTCTCTCTCTCTCTCTCTCTCTCTCTCTCTCTCTCTCTCTCTCTCTCTCTCTCTCTTATTTTTTTGGTCATTTTGTAAATCCACAAACTGCTCATTCTCTTTCATAATATAAGAGTAGCCAACACATTCTTCAACATTTCCCCTTTTGTCTTTCACAGTAGAAAGTTTGGAATGACATGCAGTAGTGTGAAGTTGTCTGCATTTAGATTTTTTGGAGTGAGTGATCACTGTAAATATTTTGGTAAATATTTCTGTTTGTAGAGACTCTGGAGGTCTTGACTAACTTGTATAGTTGTGTCCTGTCACACTGGCAGTGGGGTTGCTGTGTCCTGGTCTCCTGAATGTCTTCTCTTCCTGTTTTTAGCCAACACTTGACCATTATCCACTGTAATGATGGGAATGCTGTTTGTATGTATTTCCCTTGCTTGTGGCTGCTGTGTTAACCCTCCTCTTCCCTGTTCCCTCTCTCCCTGCACCAGGCCCGGCTCACCTCCTGTTCATCCACTTGTAGTGTCACAGAGGTACAGCATGTTTTACACAGCACCGTCCATCACCCTGCGACTAACCACGCCCCTCTCAGAGACTCGGCCAATCATTGCTCACACACCCCACATGTGCACAGCTCATCCATGTACAGCAAGTCTGTCTCATCTGTGCATTTATTTAATCCCAAAAAGCCTTGTAGCTTGTTTTTTGTTTGTGTGTCTTTTAATTCATTAGTTTCTCATAAATTCTGAACTTTTCTGTCCTAAATAAGGATGAAGTGACACAACGTTTAAAGCTGCTGTAAGCAATATTTTGAAATACTCCATCAGCCCAAAATCAACTAGAAATAGTGTGAATAATAATAATATTAATATTAATACATATTTTATCATTAGAAATGATAATGGAAACATTTATTATATTAAAATTAATTAAAACTCCAATATTATGATAAGTTATTATTATTATTTCTTATTCTAAATTGATCTTATTCTAGTTGATTCTCATTATTGTAATAGTCTTTTTTTATTATTCATGAAAAAATTATTTCAGCTAAAAAATGCTATAGTGAATCATAAATACTGTTAATTTTTCAACTTTTATAGATAATAAAATACCATTAAAATGATACTCATAATTCTTCAAATTACAGTACCAAAAACTTATTTTTGTTAAAAATATAATGAATATAATATAATGAATATAATGAATATATATATATATATATATATATATATATATATATATATATATATATATATATATATATATATATATATATATATATATATATATATATATATATATATATATATATATATATATATATATACACACACATATAATTTTTTTCATGGTCTGTTCCTGAAAGGGTTGATCAGATTCTCACTTAGAACGAGTGTTTGAAGGGATGGATGATGGTGGCAGAAGTTAGCATGATGGCTAAATTGCTTACAGCATCTTTAATGACCTCACTTTAGTTCCTCAAGACATTTATTTCTCATAAAATAGGCTTTTTTGCAACACTTCCAATTTCATAAAGTTGGAGGTGTTGTAAAAATGAGCTTTGATACAATCCCAAGTTCTCATTATCCACAGAAGCCTCCTTGGTTCTTTGAAATCAGGTGAAAGGTCAGCGTAACACACAGAGACACGCTGCAGCTGCTTTGCTCCTCTTTGGTTGCGTAGTAGTAGTGGGGTTATGTTGCTGTTATGACTTCGCTTGATTCCCCTTCATATTTTTCATATCAGTGTTAGATGATCCTTAGAGTGTGTGTTTGTGACAGTGTATAATTGTGTATTTGTTGATGGGGAAGGCTGTATCAGGTGAGTTACTGTCCTGTGGCTTCCTCCAGGCCTCACGGAGAGAGTTCAGGGCTCACCTGGATGAGGTCATCACGCTCAAGTCAAGGTACTCTACCTTGGACCAGGTAAACAGATTAATCTTCACATAAATCAACACTCAGTTAATCACACAAACAAACATGCACTAAAGTCTTCCCTCAGAGTGTTGCACGCGGCCCTCTGCCTATTAATGTAGCATCAGGCCAGTTTGTTTTGTGATAGCTTTATCTTTGTGTCTTAAACAATCTCCGTATCTCTCTCTAGCTCTGTTCCAAAACCTTGTCAGCTGCCTTGTTGTCTATAAAGTACTGAAGTGACTATTCTAGCGCTTCGACTCAAATAATTTTTTTTTTGATTAGATAAAAAAAAAGTTCTATACCTTTTGGTATGAAATATATTTAGAATCAAACATTTTCAACAACCATAAATGGATTTTCCCACAAGAATATGTCGCAGTACATTTTGTGTGACGCATTCTTCCTTCTTATAGTTTGGCCAAATTAAGTTATATTAGAAGGCAACATGATTATATATAACTCTTTTATCTAATTTTATATGCAAGTTTAATTCAGTTTTGTGTTTTTTTTTCCTTAAAAACAGTGAACCCATAAAGGTTATATAATCTAACATAATATAATATTTACGTTTTTATTTAGTTTAATGTTTTCTATATATATACACACATATTAACTTGATACTAATATACTACTGTTTTTTTTTTATTAAAACAAGGTTTATTTTACTTTACTTTTAATGCATTCAGTTTTACTGCATTCATAACTTTCCTTGGGAAAAAGGCTCATTGTACAGTGAGGTTAGTGAATTACCTGTGTTAAATAAAGCATGAATATTTAATTAATCTTAATATTTAAAACATCTCATGATATTTTAATATACATTTTAACTTAATAATACAATACATTTCTGATTTAAGCAAGTTGAACATTTTATATTAATAACATTATCACGCAAAAAAATCTAATATCAACTAATATGATTTATAATTATTCACCATACCCTTTGGAACAGCTTTCGTGTTGAAAGTGATTTGGTTTTGGTCACTAGGTTTTGGAAAAGAGCCTCCTTTTCCCCTCTTTCTCACTTTTTCTCTTCATCCCTCTATCTGAGCTAATAAAATGGCTCGCCAGCATTAAAGCTGTTAGTTCCCATACTTTCTTATCAATCATTTCTGATTGGTTAATCACAGAGCGGAGTTCTTCTAATTGGGCCTGACACTCACTTGTTAATAATTCATTCCCCATTGCTGTTCCCCAATTACTCCATTCTCATTTCATTGGTCAGGGATTGACTCTCATCTGCCTGTATGCTGACACATGGTTCCTTATCCCTTGTGTGTGTGAGGACGTGTCTGTTTGTGAGGGTGTGTTTTCAGTCCACTGAGTTCTTTGGTCCGGCTCTGATTTAAAGAGACTTGACGTCTCTGCATTGCTTTCATTGCCTCCGTCCATTCCTGCAACCCCTCCTGTGATCACTGGTTACCTCTCATCTCCACTCTGAGCTTGTTCTGTCTGTTGTATGATGAAAGGAGATTAGATGTACAAATACGAAGAGGGAATGAATAAAAAGTGACAAGGATATACAATTTTCCTTGCCTACTTACAGGACTGGGTAAAAAAAAAAAAAAAATAAGTCTGGTTGACTGGACACTACCAATTTTAGATCTGCGTGTTTGTGTGGTTGTTAAATCTAATGACAATGGTCTATTTTTATTTATTTAGTTTTGGGTTACATGCAATAATAATAATTAGTATGGAAACCCTGATATTTGAATGTTTATCATGTCATTATGGTTTCTTTGTCCTTCATTCATTCATTCATTTACCCATATGTCCATTCCACGTGTGCAGTTCATTCAGTCCCCTCAGACCTTAAATGCAATAATGTAACATACAAACTCTTCCACTGCACACACTGATGTTTTTTTCTGGTGTCTTCTAAAACCTCACTGGAACAGAAGTGCAGTATGTGGCGTCCGATTTTGCTAACTTTGCCGAGTGACATTGTGCCTCGCCGGACTCCTCTTCCTTGCTAACCTTTCCTGACTGGTCGACCGGTAATAATGCCCCCCCCCCCACCCCACCCCACCTCCCCATACATATAGGACTGAATGATGCCCAGTCAGATCTCTCTTCACCTCTCAGTGCTAATTGTTGTCATCTCAGCTTGTCGTGTGTAAACCGAGCGAGCGCGGTCTCAGAAAGCCTTTAAACCTCATTTGGTTTTCTTTTTTGGTCTCCCAAAGCTTCTGTCTGTTGTAAACCCTTTTGTTTCTGTTCATTGCCAAAGCTCCACTCTAGGCTGGAGGGGCTCAAAGATGATCGCAGGAACCATAGGACCTTCGACTCGCGAGTAACTATTCCCAACCCACGCAAAAAAAAAAAAAAAAAAGGAGCTGCTTCCGTCCGCAAACTCTGCTTTGCGTCAGGAGTCCAAACTCCTTGCTTTACACTCTTGTTCTCTCTGCTCGTCTCTGTTTCTTTCCTTCTCTCTCATTATCTTGTCTGTAGACGTCGCTCTTTCTAATGCTCTCTTTGTTTTATTAGCCGTTTGGTGTGTTGGAGTCTCATGTGGACATTGAGTTCTGTTTCTTAGATCTTTTTTTTTTTTTTTCTGTTTTTCTGTTCATTTTACGTTTTACCTCCATTTAGATGCAGTGTTTTATTGCTGTTTGCTGTATGTGAACTGCGCCTCATCGTTTTCTTCCACTTCCTGTCCTTTCCTAACTCTCTGTCTTTCTTTGCTTTGTGTCGATCATTGATTTGTCGTGTTGGTGCTAGTCTGTTGTAACTGGATCGTGAGTAGAAAGGATTTGGAACTTGCTTGTGTGTCTCCCCCTATAGGCCAGGGGCATTGCGTCTCAGCACGAAGGACACATAAAGGGCTGTTTTTAATGCTTTCATGCAGTATATCAAAGACTTAATATCTATAAACTTCTGTCACTATAGCCTCAAGTCAATTTGTATTTTTGCATGGAATTTGATTGCCCTCTCATACCATTACTCTTGGCCTAAGGGAACTCCATACTTTGATACTTTGTATTGGTAGATTCCACAGTTACAGCTGAATGTATAATCAAATTTGCTATTATTATTATTATCTTAAAACATTCATGGCTCATTTGGAAAGAAATTCAGCTTAAAGGGTGTCAAAATTAAACTGGATGGGAGAAGTGCTTGAGTTGTGTTCCATAACATGGAGCTTCTAGCTGTTAAAGTCAACATGAAATCAGAATGGTCAGTATTTAGTCTGTATTTGGTATCTCATAGGGCCTTAAACATGTCTTTTGTGTTAAACCTTTTATAATTTGATGTTTCATGAAAAGTTTTAAGATTTCAAATCCTTAATCCTAGGCAAAACACTGTATATAATACTCCCTTTTCATGATACAGTCAATTCATGATGGATAAAAGCAAGTTTTAAACAAACAAACAAAAAAAGTAGTATTTTTAAAGTTTTCACAAGTTTAATATTATTTTATAAGGAACACTATTTCGATATGAAATGCATTAATTTGTCTTTCTAAATGAATATTCATTCTGAGATACATCACATTGCAGCATTAAAAATGTTCACGTTGACTTTAATGTCTGTTTTATCTGGAATCGGGTTGATTTGGATGCTAGAATAGTACCATGACACAACACTTTCCAGATTGCTACAGCATTTGGTCAAGACCATGATGATAATGATAATAATGGCAGTAGGACTGAAAATGTTGTTTTCAGTTTGTTTGTTTTCAAGCTAGTTTCTTTTGGTTGTTTTGTCTGAATGTGTAGATGATCATCTGGATCTTTATGAATCCTGTCAGTGGAATGCTAACTCTCCAGGATGGAGGATGGGGCTCCTTTTGTGCTCTAACTCATGTCTTTTTGTCTTTCTTTTCCCAATTCCTTTCTCTCTCTCTTCCTCATTCCCTCTCATTCTGTCTCTCTCTCTATATCTGTAGGTGCAGTCACGATGCAGCAGCAAGGAGAACATCCTGAGAGCAAGTGGGTGACCGATTGTGCATTAACGGGATGATTGTGCGTGTGTGTGTCTTAAGAGCGCATATAAATTCTCACTCTTTGTCTCAGGTCACAGTGCAGTGGATATCACCAAGGTAGCTAGGAGACACCGCATGTCCCCATTTCCCCTCACTTCTATGGACAAGGCCTTCATCACTGTGCTGGAGATGACTCCTGTCCTGGGTACAGAAATCATCAACTACAGAGGTAAGGCCCATGCTTGCTCATACCAACCTAAACTAGACCAATGGCCTATTTGCACAAAGGTAAACCACATGAACAGACTAGGGATGTCAAAGGTACTTGATGATAAATGTTAGATATAATCAAAGCAGTTTTAAAAAGCACACAGACTGAAGTAGTTTAAGTCTTTGGTTATTTTAATTGTGATTTAACAAAAACCCACCAATTCACTATGTCAACAAATTAGGATATGGTCACATGCCAGTCATCTAATCAACTCAAAACACCTGCAAAGGTTTACTGAGCCTTCAAAAAGGTCTCTCAGTTTGGTTCACTAGGCTACACAATCATGGAGAAGACTGCTGATCTGACAGTTGTCCAGAAGACAATCATTGACACCCTTCACAAGAAGGGTAAGCCACAAACATTTATTGCCAAAGAAGTTGTCTGTTCAAGAGTGCTGTATCCAAGTATGTTAACAGAAAGTTGAGTTGAAGGCAAAAGTGTGGAAGAAAAAGATGCACAACCAACCGAGAGAACCACAGCCTTATGAAGATTGTTAAGCTAAATCGGTTCAAGAATATGAGTGAATTCCACAAGGAATGGACTGAGGCTGGGGTCAAGGCATTCCTACATGGTAAGACATTTAGCTACCGTTGTCGTATTCCTCTTGTTAAGCCACTCCTGAGCCACAGACAACGTCAGAGGCGTCTTACCTGGGCTAAGCAGAAGAAAAACTGGACTGTTGCCCAGTGGTCCAAAGTCCTCTTTTCAGATGAGAGCAAGTTTTGTATTTCATTTGGAAACCAAAGTCCTAGAGTCTGGAGGAAGGGTGGAGAAGCTCATAGCCCAAGTTGCTTGAAGACCAGTGTTAAGTTTCCACAGTCTGTGAGGATTTGGGGTGCAATGTCATCTGCTGGTGTTGGTCCATTGTGTTTTTTGAAAACCAAAGTCACTGCACCCGTTTACCAATAAATATTCGAGCACTTCATGCTTCCTTCTGCTGACCAGCATTTTGAAGATGCTGATTTCATTTTCCAGCAAGATTTGGCACCTGTCTACACTGCCAAAAGCACCAATAGTTGGTTAAATGACCATGGTGTTGTTGTGCTTGACTGGCCAGCAAACTCACCAGACCTGAACCACATAGAGAATCTATGGCGTATTGTCAAGAGGAATCACCTCCATGCCTCGCCGAATTGAGGCAGTAATTAAAGCAAACGGAGCCCCTACCAAGTATTGAGTACATGTACAGTTAATGAATATACTTTCCAGAATGCCAACAATTCACTAAAACATTTTTTTTATTGGTCTTATGAAGTATTCTAATTTGTTGGCATAGTGAATTGGTGGGTTTTTGTTAAATGTGAGCACAAATCATCACAATTAATAGAACCAAAGACTTAAACTACTTCAGTCTGTGTTTATTGAATTTATTTAATGCACAAGTTTCACAATTTGAGTTGAATTACTGAAATAAATGAACTTTTCCATGACATTCTAATTTATTGAGATACACCTGTATTAACGAGAATCTGTTCATGGCTGAATAACTTTAGTAGCTTTAATGAGTCTTCTGCAATCAAACATGAACGTATTCAGTATTATTGTATTGAATTTAAAAATCATTCTATGAACACTATTTATATTTTTCTCTGAAAAAAGACAGATTGCCTTAAAATTTATACGGCATCCAGTAAAAATGAATAAGTACCAGAATTAAAAAAATGAAAAACTAAAAAATCATAGCAATACAGTATTTGAAAACTCTGAATGGAGGAGTTCAGAGAGTTTAATCATCCATGTTTTTAGGATTAAAAATGGATACTCATTCAGACTTGTGAATGGGCCTTAAAGGGATAATTCACCCCAAAATCAGCATTACTGTCATTTATTCATGCTTATGTTCTTACAAATCTATATAACTTTCTTTCTTCCTTCTCACCGCTCCTTTCCATACCAAAAAAAGAAGAAAAAACATAAAACACCATAAAAATACTCCATGTGACTACTTGTGAAGAACATGGTGAATAATATTTTGATATAGGGACATACAAGACATTCTTTCATGAATAACTTGTTTTGTTATACATGGAAGGAATGTCATATGGGTTTTGAAAGACTTTTTGAAGATTATTATTATTTTTTTTTTTTTTTTGTGAACTATCCTTTTAACATGAAGTAGTCTCCTTCTGATGGTACCAAAATGAGTTTTCATTGGCTGTTGGACTGTGTTATATATAGGCCAGTAAGTGCTGAAGGCATATAGTCACCAAGCTCTTTGCTTTGCTGGCTTTCAGCTTTTGATTTTTTTCATTTTCCATGCCTGTAGCTCCTCATCAGTCACACATCTGTTCGTTGTTTCTTTCACCCCATCGTCTTTCCATCTTTCTAGCTTTAATCTTGTCTCTCATTCCATCTGGCCATCTTCTGTTGTTTTTTAACTCGAGGAGTTCTCTGAAGCTTTGATGCCATTTTGATCATCTGAAGACAGATCCTGTGGTCAGTTTCCAAGTGAATCCAACCTTAAAGGCCTTCTTTTTGAATTCCGGGAAAAGCACCGGAAGATATTCAGTTACTTGTAGTTGCTCAATCCACATGAACATCAGGGGCAGTCCAGTTCCAGGGGCTAGATTACATTCCATAGTCTTTTATTTACTTTATAGTTGGCACTCTGACACAGCCCATGCTATTTTTTTGGTGGCTCTTCTTTGGTTTTTCATGGCCATCACTAACTTAGGGCAGCCACCCTTGCATGTGGATGTGAATTGTGCCACCAAGACGCAGGCTGTGAGTTGGGCGTTAATTTCAGTCCATGTTGTGGGGGATAGCGGGATTGCCCATGTAGTAGTTAAATATGCCCAATACATCTGGCAGGGCCCAATGCAGGTGACTTGGCCCCTCCAGCACGAAAAGGCATCTGGCGCCAGAGTGGCTCAAGTTGGCGGAAACTTCCTCTCTGCACTGGCGCCGAAGCAAAGGCAGAGAGGAGAGCCCTGGCCAGTGCCACCCACACCCCAAAGTATAACACAGGTCAGTGTGCACCATTACCCAGCACCTTCATGTCCAGCGCACATCTTTGAGCATGTCCAATGCTCATTTGGCCCCAGTAATGTGTGGAATACTCATCCATGCCACAGCGCCATTTCATCTCCAGACCAGCAGGGGGCGATTGAGAGTTGCTTGTGTTGGGAACTCAGAAACGAAGACCAGGAGACTCTTGGGTAATCTTCAGCAGGATTCTTTATTTCTTTATTGAAAACACTCTGCGTGGTGCTGCAGTCATCAAAAGTCTAACTTGTCCTTAAGACATTGTAGTTTTTATACATTTTAAGGGGGTGGGATACACAGAGGTGGAGGCAACCTAAACAAAGCGTGCAAATGCAATACAGGGATCAGCCTGATACTGGCCTTTTTCCTATCTTTGATCTTGTCAGCATAACAGTGTCATTTAAATACAGAGGTGCCTGACAGTATCGCTGATACCTTAACATTATCATAGAGACAAAAGGCACAGCTGTGCCTTGAGCTTAAAAAGCCAAATGGCAAGGAAGAGCACAAAGACAAAAGGACATTATCTCAGACACCTGATTTTCCTGATTTACCTCAAAATGCATATCAAAAAGTTTCAGTTCATATGCTATTACATTGGAACCTAGATTTAACATTTTATAAATGTGTAATCCCACGCTTGCAACAATTGACAAAAGGGCGGAAATAGAACCTCATGTTAAGGACTGATATACGTATGGCTGAATCACAGTTTGTGTACTTGTATGCAAAGTCAATTAAGAAAAGGTTTAAAAAAGTAGACGTCGATTGGAGGCGAGTACAAAATTTGGACCAAATTTGCATCTTGATATTGAATTAGTGAACCATTGCAAACAAATCCATTTGCATTGCATTCAATGATCCATCCAATTATATATATATACATATTTACACAACAAACTATCATGGAAAGTATGTCGAATTGGGATTCAGCTTATAATAGAGAAGTGATTCACTGGAATCTTTTGTTTTCCTTGAGCTTGTTCCACTGATTTGAACATGTCATGGTTGTCATTGATAGTCAAAGAACAGAATCATGTTTCATGTTTTGCTGTATCCATGTGGTTTATCTATGGAGAATGGCCTAGTTTGGAAGAGTTTTGTTGACATTTGCCGTTCCAGATCATTTGCCCAGGACTGCTGCTATGAAAGCCAGTAAATTAATCAATCGTGATGCGTGACACAATGGTTAGAGATTTCAGTGACCTACAGTAGCATACAAAAACCAACAAAAACTCCAAACTTAAAGCAAACATTCAATACGCAAGCTTTTCCAGCATCACCTCCTTTCACAAAACTCAGCAGCACCTCAAACATTGTGCCTTTAATCTATCAGTAACCATGTGCAGAGCTTCACTGTTTCCTGACAGATAAAAATGATAGATTTTCAGCTCAGCGCGAGCGCAAGGAGGGCAGGTCCAGATCAGCGTAAATTGAGGAAATATCCTCACCCAGCCAAGTAATGTCACTCATAAATTTTTTAAATGCGTTGTTCATACAACAAGATGGGTGTAAGTTATAAGCAGCTGTCTGTTTTAAAAACCCTTTCTGTCACCTCGGTTAATAAAATGAATTTAAAATGTATAAATGGTCTCAGCCTTGGAGAAGATTGGCTATTTAAAGTATGCTGAGGTGGAACTGTCTGCCCTGCTGAATGTTGATGTACAACTAAGGGCCCTATTTTAACGATCTGAAACGCAAGTGTCAAAGCGCGAAGCGCAAGTAACTTTGTGGGCGGGTCTCGGCGCTGTTGCTATTTTCCCGGCGGGATAAATGGCTCTTGCGCCCGGCGCAAATCTAAAATGGGTTGGTCTGAAGTAGCTTCTTTATTCATAGGTGTGTTTTGTGCGTAACGTGAAATAAACCAATCAGAGCGTCATCCAACATTCCCTTTAAAAGCAGGTGCGCAAGTTCCATTATGGATTGCTATTATTATGGCGTATTTACCAGGCGCACGCCAGGAGCGGTTCACAGCCGAGGAGACTGATGTTCTTGTAAGAGCAGTGAAAGACAGAGAAGTTGTGTTGTATGGGGATGGGAGAATAATTAGCCTGAATAATTTGTGAGCTAGTTTTATGCCTATTTTTTTTCACATCTTCGTGTCACACCACAATGATTTCCGTCATCTCATGTGTTAATATTTTTTTAGTGTAACAATTTATGATTTGCAAAAATAACTGTTGCATCTGTGTAGATTACATGAGCAAAGTGTATGCGCGTTGTGCACGCTATACATTATGGCCAAGCATGCGCCCTTAAAATAGCATAATGAACAACGCGCAACGCGCCACTGACTTTAGACCAGGTTTTTTCTGGTCAGTGGCGCAATTGTGTAATGGAACAGCAAAATAGCACCAGGGATCGTTTGCGCCGGAACACGCCTCCTGTTTTGCGCTGAACCACCCAGGGAGCGCAAGTTCATTCACTAGTTTAGCGACGTGCTTCTGTGGAGGGAAAAGCGCGCTTTGCGCGGGTGCAAAATAGGAATGATACATGCGTCGGTGTACAAAGTCAATTGCGCTGGGTGCAAGATAGGGCCCTAAGAGTTTCTCAGCATTCATTTCATGTGCATTTGGTATGGACTTCAGTCTTACATGTGGTCTCTTTACGGGCCTGTGCTCGGCTCTGTTGAGTAGACCTGAGCTTGTTGTATTGTAGCTGCAGGGAATCATTGCAGTTTCACGGTGACTAGGTTGTCAGCGTTCTGTGATGTGCGTTTGTGTACTCATCTCTGTGTGTAGATAACACCGTACCCATCTGTTTGATCTCCCAATCCAGACACTCGCTATATTTAGAGCCTCGTCAGATGTGTTGTTTTAGAGAAATAAGTATTTTCTAATCACCCTCCAACCGAGGAGAGGCCTCATTAGCATCAGCTTGTTCTCTTTCTCTCATTCTCATGCTGTATCTCTACAAGAGTGCCTTTGCACTCTCTCGTTCTTTTCTTTTTCTGTCTCTCTCGCTTTCCTTCTGGTTCTTCCTTATTCTTTATTCATTCCCCTCTTTCTCTCTCTTCTGTCTGTCATCTCTCTTTTCTATTTTTCTTTTCATGTGTGGGAGGGCGCTTGTTTCTCCCTCAAGAGATCTCAGGCTTTGTGTGTGAGTGTATATGTGTGTTCACATTACACTGTGTGTTTGGTGCTCATATGGCACAGGGCACACTCTTATCCACCTTTCCTACCTCTTTATTTAGACTTTATGCAAATTCCTACATTTTGTTATGAATGTATGAAATGTTTGACCAGTGATGCATGCTCTTTATAAATAATATAAATACATTCCTGGACATACTGCATTGTTCAAAATGGATTGGATCTTCTAGATAAAGAAAATAACTTTTCATAAACAAAACAGACAATCGAAGATATTCTTCTAGATCAAAATTATAAGATCTTTTTTATGGGTTGTCTTTTCGTAGCAGTGGTAGCTACATAACACAAAGCAAATAATTTTGTAGTAACTTGTGCCAATGTGTTAGCAGGTTTGTCAGTTAGTTACTACTTTAAGCAAATTTAGAAGCTTCAAATTAGTTTTCTGCAAAGCCTCTAGTTGTAAAAACAACTACGATTTAAATTCCTAAAGAAATAGGATAGCCTTTGACAAGTGAGAATGTTGTTTTGTGCTTCAATATGACAGGTTTTTAAACTATGCTAACTTTTAAGCGTCTTGTTAGCTAGTGTTGTTGTATTGTGTTATTTTAGCAAAATCGTCTGCTGAAATCTATTGCAGATATAGATATTCATATAGTAGGCCGACATGCATATAACCACGGTTGCAGACAATTACAATATGAAGGACAGCTTACTTTTAGTGGCCTATAGAAACAGATGCTACTGAGGCAGAGCTGGTTAGCGTGCCATGTAGCGCTAATTCCCCAATTGGAGAAAACTGAAAAAAATGCTTCAATTTTTTTTTTTTTTTTAAGGAAAAGGGATGTTTTTTTCACTCTTTAAGAGTGTCAGAATTTGTTATGGGTGATATAATTTTCTATGAATGCAAGGTTAGCAGGCTTGTTAGTTAGCGGTATGCTAATATACCTAACACACATAGAACATGAAATAGCTTTTGATTGTATAATATATATGATTAACGTTTTTTTGTGATATTTTATTAGTTAAGATAATGTATATCTTCACCTGTATCATCTCTTCCATCGCTTTTTTTCTAGTTCTTACATTCCTTTTTTAATGTTGTATGGCTGCATGAGTGCATTTGCTTTGTCATATAGCTTTTGCTAGCACATGACCTCTTTTTGACTTTTACACGGAGGTTAACTTGTTTATTGTATTGATGATTGTGTTTATCAGACCTTTTCCCTGTCCTTTTTTCTGTGTCTGTAGATGGAATGGGTCGAGTTCTGGCTCAGGATGTCTATGCCAAAGACAACCTGCCTCCTTTCCCTGCATCAGTTAAAGATGGCTACGCTGTTCGAGGTGAATACTAATTACTGCAAAATTACCCACTTTGCTTACCACTCGTTTACCACTTGCAATGGTGCAGTTTTCTTGCCGAAACTGTGCCTGGCCTGGCAATTTTGTTCTGAATTTAAGAGCAGAGAAATCACATAACTGATTATATAACAGTATAACTTTCCCATAAACATACATATGCACATTATGGTTTTTGTTTACAAATTTTAAGGCTAGTTCACACTTCTCCAACAAATGCCAATGAACACAAACATTTAGAAAACATCTAACATCAAGTATAATTTAAGTCTAATAAATAAGCTGAATTTTCATGAGATCATTCAGAAATTATTCAAATCATGCTGATTTGCTGGTCAAGAAACATTTCTTATTATCAGTGTTGAAAACAGTTTTGCTGCTTAATATTTCTACACAAACCATGAAACCTTTTTCCAGTATTCTTTGTATGGATAGACAGTTAAAAAGAACAGTGGTAATGGCCAGACTAAGAAAAGCGTTGTAGATCCAAGTGCGAGCTTTTATTAAAACACTCCGTGGTCAAAACAGACAAGGTCCAAACACCAGTAAACAGGAATATCCAAGAGCAAAACAGAATCGTAATCCAGAAACGTGCAATGGTCAGGGTAGGCAGCAACACATTCACAAAACACAAGGCAATGGTCCAAGCTCAAAATCCAAATGGGCAATCCAAAGTAACAAAAAAAGACAAAGAAAGCATGGCAATACTTCGCAAGTTCTGTTTGGCATGGCATGCTTATATGGCTGCCAAACAGGAAGTAACCATAGAGCAAGCAGAATCGTAAACCGTGCAGAGGTGAGGGAGCTGGCTAGACATTACAAACAGCTTTTTTTTAAAATAGAAGTTTGCATTAGTAGCATTGCAAATGTTTTACTCTCACTCTTAATCAATTTAATGCAACCTTTCTGAATAAAAGAGGTCATTAATTAGATTTTTAAATCATTTTAAACAGAAGAAATATTATTTATATTTAATGCTTGCTCATATTGAGCTTAACAAGATACAACAACCTTCTTTTTGACTTTAACTATTGTGATCACATTCATGGAAATTGTAAACCTTTGAAAATGACAAAATTAGATTCTCTTTTTACTGTTTTTCAGCTGCTGATGGTCCTGGTGATCGCTTCATCATTGGAGAGTCTCAGGCTGGGGAGCAGGTCAGTTAAACTCACAAATATTAGAACTGGCCTTCTTTCACTGTTGTGCCTTGAAAACCTGACATGAACATAGTCTCTCCATCACACATACAAGCCAAATGCCTGCTTTTGCACTGGCACCTTGTGTCTGCAGGAGGCTTGTGTGCTCAGATGGCAAGCAATTCAGACTCAGTGAACATGTTTAATGAGTGCATCACACACAGAGAGAGAGAGAGAGAGAAAGAGGGGGAGATTCCCGTGGGCTGTGTGCAGCAGAGTACAGGCCAGCACTCCAGTGCTCATGGCTGACGTCCATACAGTGCTCTGTCTGGAGAGTGTGTTTGCATTCGAGTCATGGCTCATTCTGTTGTTTTCTCAGCTAATGCCATATGACTCTGGTACAAATAATAAGTGTAGTATTGCTTTCACACCACAAAGATCTTTTTCTGTCTGTAGCCCACTCTCACAGTTATGCCTGGCCAAGTGATGAGGGTGACGACAGGTGCTCCTATCCCATGTGGTGCAGATGCCGTAGTGCAAGTAGAAGACACAGAACTGCTACGAGAGTCTGAAGACGTAAGTGTATCTTATTCTTAACTGCAAACTATTTTAATGAAAAAAAAAACCTCAGATTTCTAATAAACAACTTTAACTAACTTGAAATCAACCACATCTCTAAAAGAACAAAATATGTTTTATAAATATTTTTTTTCCTTTGAGGATGCTCCCAATTTTGTTAGTTTTAGCAAGCTTTCCATAAAAATTTTTCATGTATTTTGTCCCAAATGAAAAGAAAAAATAACCAACTATATTTAAAATTTAGAGAACAACACAAGGATTTTTATGAATGCATAATTTCTATGAATTATACAGCAGTATTTTTTGCAATAGTATTTTTGTATGATTCTCATATGGAGGAAAACACCACACAAACTTGCTTCTAAACAGTGTCTAGCAACTTCTCCTCCAGTTTTGTTCATACAGGTTGTTTGTACATGTCTCAGTCTGGTTGGTTATGAATTACAGGGTACAGAGGAGTTGGAGGTGAGGATCCTGGTTCAGGCTCGTCCAGGACAGGATATCAGGTGTGTGGGACTAAAGTTTATTTCCTCAAAAAATGCCATAGACTGACCATGTATTTCATTTTTTATCATTACTGTGTTTTTTTCATCTCAGTATCCATTCTTACAAGTCCATTTCGCCCAAAGTGTTCACATCCACATTTAAAGCAGAATTTTCTTTGAAAAGGATTTTATGGATGATTTTGAACAGTCTCTTATGCTTACCAGGACTGCTTTTTATCTTATCAAAAATACAATTTAGTATTGTGAACATTATTACAATTCAAAATAACTGTTTTCTATTTTAATGTATTTTAAAATGTAATTTATTTATTTGATGGCAAAGCTAAATTGTCACCAGCCATTACTCCAGTCTTCAGTGTCACATGATCCTTCAGAAATCATTCTAATATGCAGATTTAATGCTCAATAAATATTTCTTATTATCATCAATTTTGAAAACATTTTTCAGTGAATTTCAGTGTTTCGTGCTGTCACTTGTATTCAGTTCAATGCATCCTTGCTAAATAAATGTATTCAGTGTACAAAAGTGCATTTACATGTATCATGTCATGATACTTATAGACGGTTTCAACGGCATCAACATAAACAAACGTTAATGCGCGTGAGCGCTTTTGTGAACCTAACTTAACTTCCGGTAGACTCCAAATAGAATCAATAACAACAGCCAAGTCCCTCTAGAGTAGATATTTTTTGATAACAAACAAAATGTTTTTTCTGTGTGGATCAGGCGGACTTAATGAAAATGCTAATTCATTATTTGCCAGCAGGAGATGTTTTAAAGCATAGACATAAAGCGCGAGAAATAGAGGTTTCCCCAGTAACAGCTGTAAACAAAGCAGAGCTGGTACACTCACACGCTGCTTTATCACGCATATAACATGCAAGTCTTCTTTCAGAAATACAGCGATATAAAAACACCCGTGCCTCGTTTTGATATTTAAACATAAATGTAAGGAATTATTATTATTAAACGTGCAGTACGTTACGTAACGTTACGTTACTCATGTTTATTTAACGAAGCCTTTTTGAAAATTTTAAAATTGTGGCGAGTCTCCAAAAATAAATAAATGTATGGGAAACACATCCCGCAGCACAGCCACCTGGGCCCAACTTCAGTCTACTCATCACCTTGGCTTTAACTGCGTTTGTAGATGGCACCGCAGCCAGACCGATATACACAACACAGACCGGAAGTTAACTTAGGTCCAGGCGCGTGCGCCCGATGAAACTGTCTATAGATGTGAACAAGCATTTCACCTTTTTCACAAGGAATTAATCAGTCTCTTTGAGTAATAAAAACTGGTATTTTTATGCACAGGCCTATAGGACATGACATCAAGCGTGGAGAGTGTGTTCTGGCTAAGGGCACTCACATGGGTCCATCTGAGATCGGCCTCCTGGCCACTGTAGGAGTCACAGAGGTGGAGGTGCAGAAGTTCCCAGTTGTAGCAGTCATGTCCACTGGCAATGAGGTAGGACTTGTTTTTGTGTCACTTTGTTACTTTCTTTTGCCCATGGCAATTTAAAAAATTTTTGACCGTGTTTATGTGTGTTTATGTATGCAGTTGTTAAACCCTGAGGATGACCTTCACCCAGGCAAGATCAGGGACAGTAACCGATCCACACTGTTGGCCACCATTCAGGAACACGGCTATCCCACCATCAACCTCGGCATCGTCGGAGACAAGTCAGCATTCCTTCTTTAACCCCCACCACACACACACACAGAGTCAGCTCTGCACATGTCTAAATCTTTCCAACCTCAGCACTCCTCTGAAACACCAGTTCTTATATTAGAATCAATACAAGATCATACAACTACTCAGCAGAATTTACTGAAAGACAGCATTTCCTGCAATCCTCTGAAGTATTTTTCCACCTTAATTTTTTATGTGCATACCTATACTGTAGGGATGTATAAATGTATAATATTTATAAGGGGCATGCATAAAAAGCAAACACAAGTAGGTTAATAATAAGAAGTCAGTGATAAGTAATTAAAAAACAAAATAAATATGTAGTGTTTCTTTTTCTGCATTCAAATAAAATAACTTTAAGGTTTTTCTTGAAGTCAGTAATGCTTTTTTGTGCTGTCCTCAATTTTGTGGATATGAAATATTGAGTAAATAATTTAATACGTTTAGTATTAATATAAAATGTAACAATATATTGTGTATTTTGAAATAATATAATAATATAACATAATATTGCACTCAGAAGTTTAAGGTTGGTAAAAACAATTATGTTTTTAAAATGATGTCTCTAGCACTCATAAAAGCTGGATTTATTTGAATTATTATTGTAATTTAAAATAACCATTTTCTGTTTTAATATATTTAAAAAATGTATGTATTCCTGTGATAGGAAAGCTGAATTTTCAGGCAAACCCCTTTTTTTCCTCAGGAAAAATTGAATGTTTAAAAGAACAAAATTTATTTGAAATATAAATCTTTTATAAAAATGTTAAAGCCTTTACTTTTAATCAATTGAATGTGACACTGATGAAAATTAGATGTCATTAATTTGGCATGATTGTGTTTTGTAACCCCCTGCAGCCCAGACGACCTGCTGAGTGCCCTGAACGAGGGCATTAGTCGTGCTGACGTCATCATCACCTCCGGGGGCGTGTCCATGGGTGAGAAGGTCAGTTGATTGGAGTTGTCTGGAAGTGCTGTAGTCTAATGAAAGGTCACATGCTTGAAATGTCCGAGCTTCTCAATACAGAAATGTGGCCTCACAGATCAGTCTGCTTTATGTCAAGAAGAGGATTCCATTGGTTCACCCAGAGAGCACCAGATCTCAGAGCAAAACTCTTTTTAAGAGCTTATGCCGCAGTTCAATGTATGTTTTACTGCCATCTAGTGTTTCTGCTTGTTTCTTGTCACAAAGCAGCATTTGTTAACCTGACCTTTTATTTTGGGTCTTTGCCCAGGCAGCAGTGCACTGGCCGCCTCTTGCGCTTGATTTTCTGCTCTATTAATTAAAGCTCTTTAATTACCCGATGCTTCACTTCACCAGACGCGGATAGATGTTGTTGTCCTACATGAGTGGAGAAACGAAAACACTCACGTTAACGTCTGTGTGTGTGTGTTTTTTTTTTTTTCAGGACTATCTGAAGCAAGTGCTTGATATAGACCTGCATGCCCAGATCCACTTCGGTCGAGTGTTTATGAAGCCAGGGTGAGTGAGAGAAGCAGTCTTAATCATGCAGAGCCAGACTTGTGTAAAGTCTGGATGGGGCGGCACTGGCGTGAGGGGAGGGCCTTGGTGGTTGAATTGAGGATATCTTGTTTTCTTGTCAACAAACTGCCTTAAAAGTCTTTCACGGATTTAATGCCATGACCTAAAAAATTTTGACAATGCCAAAATATTGATAGGAACCAAGTGCATCCTGACCCCCAAAAGTTGCAAAGTACCAGGACAATCATTTTTCATCAGTTTTTGACTTTTTTGTGTGCAGTATCCATCAGATGGTTTGTGAACACAGGTATCTGATTCAACTAAGACAAAGCAATGTAGACAGAAAAAAAGCTAAATATTATTGTTTCAGCGCTAATTAAGTATAAATTATTTACTACTATAGTATTTATGAATATGAATATATTGTTTTCATTAATTTTAGTCATTTTGTCATTTGCTTTTTTCAGTTTTATATTTATATTTTAGCCTTATTTTTATTTTAATAAAAAAAAAAATTGTACAGCATTTCATCTTATATTGATATTTTATTCCAGCTTTATTTCAATCAACCAAAAATATTTTTAGTTAACGATTACAGCACAGGCTTAAATTAGATACAGTGTTACATTAGTTGTAGCTTTTATTTTGACATGGGAACTCGCTTAAAGAAATATATATATATATATATATATATATATATATATATATATATATATATATATATATATATATATTTTTTATTTCATCATATTTTAATGTAAAAAAGATATTGTGTAATACTGCTTTTGTTTGTTTGTTTGCTTGTTTGTATTTTTATTGTTTTTGCCATGAAAATAGCCTAAGATGCTGACATGGCATTAAAAAATATATATATTACAACTACTTATTTCAACATGGCTCTCTGGAATTCTTGATTCTGATTGGTCAGTTGTGGCATTGATCCGTCATTTTTGAATAATCAATGCTCATTTGGGTAATTAGCTATAAATGACCACTCATACAAGCAACCAATGACTTTATACATCTTGTAATACTCCTGCAACAATATTACAGTATTAAAACTGAAGTCCTTGTATAAAACAAGGGCCCATGAGTCTGCACTGACACAATAGACTTGAAATTGACTTATCCAGATGAGCCGTTTGATATAAAGCCGTGCCCATATGACAGAAAACATTTGGAAACGTCTGACTGCTTAATGCTGTGATTGACCAATCAAGAATCAAGTATTCCAGAGAGCTTTGTAACAATTTGTTGTAACAACTGGCTGACTGTATATTATCACTCACGTATTATTCTGGTTAAGGCATTTGTTAAAACATTACTTTGGTTGTTGCTGGTATATAGAATATTAATGCTTTATTCTGTTTCTATTTTAGTTTGCCTACTACGTTTGCCACCTTAGACACTGACGGTGCCAGAAAGCTGATCTTCGCCCTTCCAGGTACAATATGCTGCGTATTTGACATAGTAAGTGTGTATGTAAACAAAAGGAGAAATGTTGACGGGAAGAGTGTCTCAGAGTTGGAACCAATTTACACAAATGAAATCGCATACATACACAAACCCATGTGACAGAGTTTCCTCTTTTCCCACATACTGTATGTATTATACTACTTACAGTACAACAGCTTCTTTTATTCTTGCTATTTACAGAAACTCACATCTATATATCTATGTAGTACTATCTCCAAACTAAATGGTCCCTTCTCCATAAAACTGAAACAGCCCACGGTTGCCCACCTGTGTACCTTTCTGCCCACCGGTCCGATCAGTTTTCCCAGGCTTGCCCCCATCCCGAGCCAACTGTACTCCCACCTCGTGCCTTCAGAAACCAGGTGGTCGAGGCAGTGGTGACAGTGGCGATTTCTATATTCCCCTTCAAAGGTAATTTCACCTACAGAGACACAGGGGCGACTCTTCTGGAGACTGTGCCCCTGAGCGACAGCGAGGCCAGCAGACTGCCCGTGTCTCCTCCCCCACGAGGAAGTAGGTGCTCTTAATTCAGGAAATAAGCCCTGTCTTCAGTCCGAGCTCAGAAAACGGAAATGGACTTGAAATTTTCACACCAAACCCTAATAAACTGGTTTTCGAAACCATGTAAGACGAAATTTCTTTTTAGCGCACTTGGGCTCATTTGGGACCAGTATGTTATTATTATTACAGATTACGTTACAAGATAAAAACCTGAAAAGGCCTTGTCTAATAATCTTTAGTAACATCCACAATGAAATGAACAATAGAAATAATATATTTGCTCTGATTTTCTAATGTGACGCTTTCTGTTCTGTTTTCTGAGAGAAGCCTTATGTTTTTGCTTTTTTGCATCTGTGGTGCTATTAGTGCTGTTGCAACCTCCCGAAGCCCTTCTGTTTTATGTGCCGTGATGTGGCTTAGTGTCTTGAAACTGCTATTTGTCTGATGTAGTGCTGTCCTCCTTTTGCTTTCAATGCCCTTCTTCCCTTCCTGTTGATGTGGTGGAGGGCACCTCTGCATTTGATACTCTTCTTTCTTAGCTGGTTTTAGTAGTTGGTACACATTTATCTTATCAGAGAGTATTGGGTTGTTTCCACCCTTTATTTTATTGCTTTGGTACGAACCAGAGTTCATTTCCATCCCCTAGTATTATTGGGCTTCGAAACGTACATTTGCATCATCAGTGTGCGTGACACCAACCAGACAAACTGAACTCTGATGTCAAAAAGATTCCTTAAAGGGGCAGTTGACCCAGAAATGAACATTTTGTCACTATTTAATCACCCTTGTGTTGCTACAAACCTTTTCCCTTAAAACACAAAAGAAGAAGCTGAGAACAATGTTAATGCTGCTATTTTTAATGTAATGATAATAAGGTATACAGAAAGAAAGTAATTAGTAGCTTAATTCATCAAGGACACGTTACATTGATCAGAAAGACACTAATAATGTTGCAAAAGATTTCTATTTCAAATAAATGTCTCTATTGAACTTTCTATTCATCAAAGAATCTTTAAATGTATCATGGTTTCCACAAACAGTATTATGCAATACAACTCATTTCATCATAATACAAAAAAGAAGAAATGTTATTTGAATGTTACAAATCAGCACATTGAGGGATCATGTGACACTGAAGACCGGAGTTATTTTAAACTGTAAAAATTATTCACACTATTACTGTTTTTACTGTGTTTTGATCAAATAAATTCAGCTTTAGTGAGCTTAAAAAATTGCAGAGACTAAGATCTGTGGAAGACTTTCAGAAAGTAATAGTTCTGTCAATATAGTTGGTGTCAGTTGCTTGATTTCATTTTGTGTTAATTTTATGGCGTTTTGTTCTTGTAAGTGGATAGCCACTGATCACTGTGAACTTGAATTGTACAGTTTATAAAAGAGCAGCATACACATTCTGCTAAATGTCTTCTTTTGTGTTCTCTGAAACACAAGATCGGACAATTTTGGAACAACATGAGGGTGAACAAGTCACAGAATTGACATTTGGAAGTGAGCTGTTGCTTTACAGAGGCCAGGAAACAAACTGAATTCCTATCTACTACAGATGATCCACAGTTCAGAGAGTTTCTGCCCCAGACCTCCACCCCGAGCCCAAACCGTAAGCCATGGTCTTCACCTCAACACTCGTCTCTTCTTTCTGTCTCAGGTAACCCAGTGTCAGCTGTTGTAACCTGTAACCTCTTTGTTATCCCTGCATTAAGAAAGATGCAGGGGATCCTGGACCCACGGCCCACCATCATCAAAGCCAGGGTAAGTTTGGCCAATAAAGCTCATGTTCTTGCAGTGGTGGATTGTAACTATATGGTATTTTTCTTCAAGTGTCTTTTTGTTTTTGTTGAGTATTTTATTGTGTAAACCTTTCCAAATTTCTTCATTCCTTGTTATTTTGAACTGAAGAAATCATCACCTGCTCTGAAACATGATAGCCATGCCCGATTTGTGAACTAGCTGATTGCTTTCAATGAACCTGTTGAATCGGATCGCATATAGCAAATCATTCACAAATTGGACTGATCTGATAGCAGCTGTTCTCGAGTCAACAACTCACCGATTCAATGATCCAGTCGGAGTGAGTCTTCATGTCTAACTTAAAATGAGCCAAGAACCAGAAGATTCTTTGATCTTGATTCTGTGTGCAACTGACAGTTTGAAAAGGAAGCTACTGATACCAAATTTCAGGAATGATTATTGTAAAAAAAAAAAAAAAAAAATATATATATATATATATATTGGTCATGAACTTCAGTTGTTTGTGAACTATAGCTGCTGTGAGCTGTTTAAGTACATATTATATAATATATTATACAAACGTGTGTGTGTGTGTGTGCACAATACTTGCATTTGATTATGTCATGTATCTGAACCATGTAGGTTTTAGGTAAAAACAAAACATGATATTGAAATAAAATAAAATGAAGCCAATGTATCGTCCCTGCTGCCGTAACAGTTTCAAATTATCTAAAACTATTATGTTGGCATAGCTTTTCAAAGTAACACACTTTGCCCTGTTATGTCTGTTTTTTTACACTGTTTATTACTTGTTTGCACATTTGAATTTGGTATCCTTAACTGATGTATTGATAATGTTTGATGCTGTATGAGACGTTTTGTAAATGAAATGTAAATAACTTTTTCTTACTTACAAATAAATAGCCTGCAATACATCATATAAAATGGAGTATGAAAAAATTGCAAAATAAAAGGAATATACTTTTCCTGAAGTAATGTAATATTATGGTTCTCTATCTGTAGTTTTACTCCATTCCTTGAGCTGTGTACTTCATCCACCACTGCTTTCTTGTGACTTACATTTGCGTTTCTGCTGCGATTTCATCAGTATGTGTCCTTTTCTTGGCAGCTGTCCTGTGATGTAAAGTTGGATCCACGTCCAGAATATCATCGCTGTATACTGACATGGCACCATCAGGAACCACTTCCCTGGGCACAAAGCACAGGTATGCATGATTAGTTATGTGTGTGTGTGTGTGTGTGTGTGTGTGTGTGTGTATATATATATATATATATATATATATATAGCTTACAAATAACTAACTTATTTGGTTGCAATAAAGCAAGTAACACCCTGTTCTGCTTGACAGGAAACCAAATGAGTAGTCGGCTAATGAGCATGCGCAGTGCCAACGGCCTTCTGATGTTGCCTCCAAAAACAGAGCAATACGTGGAGCTGCACAAGGGTGAAGTCGTGGACGTCATGGTCATAGGACGGCTATGATGTCATCTTAAGGGGACAGACCAAGTACAGAGCAAGAAAGTGGTGCATGTCCACATATCATTACTATTCTGTAATATGCAATGGCACAGCTAGGTTTTATTGATTTGGGAGAAGTTGATACAATATAATCAACATTTCGAACGAAGACGAATATGTGAAAGTTCTGAAAATACGACTTCGAAGACATCATAGTATTTCAAAGACAGAAAACATTATATCTTTTAAAGTGAGTATATATATATATGTATGTATGTATGTATGTATGTATATATATATATATATATATATATATATATATATATATATATATATATATATGAGAGATTTATTCTGTAATATATTGTTATAATTATGATTATTAATATAATGATGAATATTATCATATTTAGCAACTCTTTTCTCTTTCATTGCAATTGCTTTGTGTGTTCAATGCTAGAACTTATAGATAGCCGTAGCATTTTAATAGACAGCTGTTGACACCTGTCACACATACATCAGAAAGCTTATTTTCTCATTGGTAGAAAATGTGTCATTGAGGAATGAAAAGCTCTTCAAAATGACAGGAGCTGGATCTTTTCATCTCTCCTCAAAGTGCACCAAGGTGACCCAGCGATCTTTCCCTTTAGTATTATATGCTCCATAAAGATATCATTATGCTTCATAAAGGGTTTACAAAACCGCTTTGCTTGTCGTTTATCTTGTGAGTCGTGTTTATGTGCGCAGTGCCAAAAGCCTGGGCTGTGGGGGAAGCTCTTGTGGTCGCAACGGCGAAAAGCAGCACGCGCCGCCGGGTGGCACAGATTTTGTGCGGAAACGATGACCCGAGGGGGTCTGTGTAAATTCTGTGCTACTTTAGCGCTACAGGCTATACCTCAGTCTGGAAGATACTTCGTAGTAAACTGGCCCTCATAGCTCTGCCCTTATTACTCTCTATTTTACACACTACCCTTAAATTTAAACTTGCCCGGCCCAATCCTTGAAGAGGCTGAGCTCCCTGGAAACTTTTGTTTGTTTAACTTTGAAGATGAAGACACAGCTTATTTAAGTGCTGACTGCCTTTTTAAATGAATTACATAAAAATGTACAGTCCCAAAAAATGCAAGAGTGATATTGTACAGACAAGTGACCAGCACTCCTGAGGAATACTATGGTACTGAAAAGATATTGAAAACCTCTGTACTATAATATCATTTTCTGTAATACTGATCTAATGAGAATTAAAATTCTTGATCATTATGTAAAGACATGATTCAGTTTCATTTTTTTTAATAAACACTGAAAGCTGATTGACTCGAGTTCTCCACATCTGTTTTTCATGCATACATGATCAATGTTTATTATTTAATAATATTCAGTATTCACATTTGCATTAAATCAAACTTAAAAAAAATATATACATTTCCAAGCAATGATTTGTCCACTCAGGTCGTCTTTCTTTCTTTCTTTCTTTCTTTCTTTCTTTCTTTCTTTCTTTCTTTCTTTCTTTGTCCTTGCCTGAACCTAAATTAGGGACTTAAGGATGTTCACACCTTTATTTATTTAATTATTTTTGCATTGATAAAGAGATGCCATTGTCTTCAAATATAAGCTGTTTCCTTTAAGGGTTATTAAAGTTTTCTCTTGTATTTAATGAGACATTCTTTAAAAAATACATATACATTTAACAATGTATATCTGCATTATTCTGTAAAATTTAACATGTAGAAAGCAGTTTGTCAAAGTAATGTCTGAACATACAGACAGCGTTCATTCAAAGTGGACAATTTGCTGAATTTTTTTTTTTTTTTTTGGTTTATTTTAAATTTGTAAAAATATATATACATATATATATATTTATTAACGTTATGGTTCTACAATACAGAAATAGGCTAAAATGTAAAAATTGAACAAGCCTCAAAAACCCAAGCCGAAACTGGCCGGCTTCTCGTCCGCTCGATATTCTCAAGTAAAACCACATCTAATTGGACGATGCAGTTGAATCATGGTCGTCCTGTCCAATCAGAAGCGTCGTCTCATGCAGTTGCCGGAGGCGCTGTTGAGCCGCTCTCCGTCAGTCAGTCCTACGGTACTCCGAGACTGGAGCCGCGGCGAACCGTCACACAATATGACAACAATCTCATGAGCTATTCTGTGAAAAAAAAACTCTTGTTTGGGAGTATTTATACACTAACTGGACTAAAGGGACGGCGTATCTAACTGTAGAGGTAAGCTAAGCCTATCTTTAAATTTGTTTGGCCGCTTAAACGCGGCGTAAGTGTTGTTTGCAACAGGTTGCCTGGGAAAGAAAGCAGCGATGCAATTCGGGAAGTGGCCAGCTAGCAGTGTTAGCAATGCAAATATATTTAACAATACTCTAAAGCACACTCTAATTTATTTGAAATAGAACTCTAGAAACATTAAAGAAACGGTTTATATGATTTATACGTTCTGTGTTTCACTGTTTTTGGAGTTTTAGGCTAACGTATACTGACCAAACACATACAACGCCTGTTTCAAAACCCAATGAGCAGTCTACCTAGGCAGCATTTTTAGGCATCATAGGCGCGTTCATTGCTCAAAAAGTGGCAGCTCACTTGGTCGTAAGACCGTTAGCCTGCTTCTTGAGATTAAGTAAATTTGAATGTTAAGATACAGGCTGAAAATGGCAGAACTGAAGCTCCTCAAACAAGTTGTTGGAAATGCATGGAAGTTTCTTTTATCGATACACGGACTGCCATTGCTCATCTACCTTCATTACAGCCATCAGGACACAAATGTCGCTTTGTTCCCTTCGAGAAGGTTCAGAAATCTGATATCACTGGCTCTCCATATTCTCTCTGGAGTGATTACTGGGATACTATGGATCAAAGCTGACATGGGAAGGGCGTTATCGTTTTATTTTATGACTGAAATGCCTTGGGGAAGTAGAGGACCATTTATTTCACCAGTGGGATATCTAGCGTTTAAAAGTTCACTGATCATTTTTGTGTTATTAGTGAATTAAAGAGCGTGTGTCATTAAACAAATGATATTGGATTCTAGACACACTGGGCTGTGTTTATCAGGCTTGTTAAAAGTGTTTATGTGCTTCTAAATTGAGTGTTAAGTGATATTTTCTCAACCTTCTTTTTGCATGACAGTTTGATGCGCTAGTAAAGGAGAAGAAAATACAGTTTTTCCCTCTTGATCTATTCTTGTGTTACTAGTTCACACTTAGTGAATATATTACATGTAACTTGCGGTCTCCAAAATGTACTTTAAGTTCCATAAAACGTTTAAACTGTGAAGTAATTGTATTTACATGTAATCAAGTCTTGATTAAATGCAGACTAAGCTACGGACAGTATCTTGCTGTTAATTAACACGGTGAATAATTTTGACAACAGAAATATTTCCTCAGTTTCAGTTTTCCCACATCCCTGGCATAATAGCATTTCATCCCCCCTTTAATAGTAAGTGCTTCACTGTCAACATTTTTGGCTTATGATGTTCCCTTTTGTCACCAAGAAGTCCGTTCCCAGCAGGGTCTGGCTGTCATCCATGTCTTCATTCCATTATTAGGAACACAATTGACAATCTTATCACTTCCTCAGATCACAAGCTGCGAGTCAGCTGGCAGCTCTGTGTTGTTTACAGATAAGTCTTCACTGCATGCTGTGATATAATTCAGCTTCGGAGGTAACCTGTTTAGGCACTGTCACAGAGTTAACCTTCCCTGCTCTTTATGCTTGTGTTAAAGTCAAAGATCATTTGATTCATAAAATGATTCAGGGCAGTTGATGAAGATTATGATGATGGTAATGGGTTATTTATGGCAGTTTTGTTTGTTTGCTCCAGGTGTAGAGTTACTGCACAAATAAATTATGCTATAATAGATGATAGAGGGATTTGGCTCTAAATCAGATGGGCTTTCTTTCAAGGAGACGTATCTATTTTCAGAGTAGAGAGAGAGGTGTTAATGCCAGCACGTTCTCGAATCATATTACCTCACCGCAACATTTCTTCAGTGAGTCTGGCCTGTCAGACCGATGAAATCCGATGGCCTGATGGATATATTGTAGGATATAGCACATAGGGTGGTCCCTTAATATTATTAATATTATCTTAATATATTTGTTCATATAAAATTATTACACATAATATAAAAAATAATCTATAAATAATCAAATATAAGACTTTTTGTTTTATTATATTGTTAGTGATTGTGTAAAAAATAAATAAATACATTCTAAAGAACTTGTTAATGTATTTTTTTAAGTTTTTTGTGTAATTTATTTTATGCTTACCAAGGCAGCATGGTATGTAAAAAAAAAAGTGTAAAGTGGTCATATTTTAAAAAATAAATGTAAAATATTATAATAGTGTTGAATATATTGTAAAACAATTCATTATTTAGCAGAGGTGAATTTTCAGCAGCCATCCAGTCTTCAGTGTTGCATCTTTCAGAGAACTAGTAGGAAAAAAAATCTAATATGCTGATTTGTGCTTACGAAACAATTATTATGTTTATAAATGTTAAAAGCAGTTGTGCTGCTTAGACATGTGAAGGTATTCGGTAATGGGATATATCACTGTAATGAACATTTATTTTAAATAATCTTTTGCCATATTAAAATGATTTTACTGTCACATGTTCAAATTAATGAATTGTTACTAAGTATTAGTAAATATAAAAAAAATACTGCCTTCAAACATAAATGATAGTGTATATCTAGCCACCCTTTCTTTAGATAATTTTTCATTGCTTTGCATTGACTAGTGAAATACCTGCCTGTATTTGTCAAGCACTAGTTCATATCCACTGTAGTGACAAACACCAGCATTAAATGTTATCAGCAAGTACTGTAGTTATATGTGTAATTACCAAGAGGGCTGACTGTCTCAAGTGTTTCATCCTCATTCTCAAATGTGTGTGAAGCATTGATGTGGGAATAGAGTTATGAAGGTGTAGACAGGACTTTATTTATCACTTGGGTGGTGGTGCAGGAAGGGACTGGGACCAGTGCCAGCAACGTACAGAACCACTGTAACCCATGAGGAATTCTCAATATGCAGCGGCTCTGCTGTTCTGATGGACCACCACGGCTAGGAATTAACAAGCCACAAACTCTCCTAGAGAGCCCATCCAAAATGCCAGGGGGCTACTGTCTAGACCTGGATTTCCCACTAGTTTTCAGGAGGCCAGTGGAGGTTAATAACAACTTGGCCCCTTAGTGTGCAATCTAACCACCCCGAAAGGATAACATGCGGCTCATGAATCACCAACTTGAAACATTTTCTCATCAGTTGTGTGAAATGTTTCTTATCAATGTTTGTCACTTGGCTAATACTAGCTGAGGAATCCTTATTAATCTCTTGATTCCATTTGGGGTCTGTCAAATCTCTGTCATTGCAGGATGGTTTAGGTGCAGCACCAGTCAAGAGTGGATGAGCCACAGATCACCTTCACTGTCTAATAGGCTTCCAGTGCTATAAATTGCAACACACCAGCACACTTTAAAACATGCAGACATTTTTTAATTCTGCTTTTTTCTATTTTTTTTTTTTTTTTACTGTACTGGTACTTTCATATTCTTATTACTGTGAATTGAAAATTAACGTTTTCAATGCAAGATGGTAGGTTAAGCTTGTCTTTTATAGTGGTTAGGGTTGTTTTTTAAAGTTGCAATGCCATGAAAGTCCTGTGGTTAGTTCTTCCTCAGAAGTGCTCACATTGTATAATTTTGAGAATAAAAAAATAAAATAAAAGTTGCATTCATCCATCCAGCTTTAAAGGAATAGTTCACCCAAAATTGTCATCATTTTCTTACCCTCATGCCATTCCAAACCTGTATGACTAAATTTTTTCTGTGGAACAAAAAATGTTTTAAATAAAGTTAGTAACAATGCAGTTTTTACAGTTCCCCTTGACTTACACTGTATGGAAAAAAATACAGTGGTAGGCAGTGGAAAATGAAACTGTTTGGTCAAAATATTTCTAAATATTTAGTTTCACAGAAAAAAGTGTCATGTAGGTTTATAATGACATGGTGATGGGTAAATGATGACTGAATTTCCATTTTTTGGGGAGGACTATCCTTGTAGACCTGTTCACACAAGGATTCATTTTGGGTTCAATTTTCATTCAGATTTGAGAATGTAAATAAATGTAATGAACAGCTGTTAATTCATCTGTTCAGAATCACACAAACAAGTGCTACAGAACAATTGTTGGCACTTTTGGTCACATGCCCAGAGAAACTGCTTTTAAGTAAAACTATAGCTGTTACAAACATTGTGTAAGCATTTTGCTAAGCATCAGTAAATAGAAAAGTTTTCAGAACTGGAATCTATTTGATGTTTCTGACAAAGAGGTCCTGTAGGCTGGATAGGTGGAGCTTCACAGTGTTGGTTTCACACCTGCCGGTCGCTTGGGTCGTTTATTTTCCAAATATATTTGCATGCATATGACTTTCTGAATGTCTTTTGGAGGTTATAAGTCAAGGGAAAGCAAGTAAAATGGTTTACTTAGTAATAACTTTGAAGGTCATGTGTTGGTTTTATTTTCTGTTCTGCACTCCTAAGGTCAAAAGTGATTCATCTCTGCATGATAGTGTTGTCTATACTATGCTCTTGCCGCGTATTTTCCCTCTGTTTGTCTATTTCCCTTTCTTTTCCACTCTCTCTTCAGCATTGCTCTTCCTCCTGGTACTAGGTGGTACGTGCCCGATTCTTAGGAGCCTGGAATCTGGAATTTTTTTGGTACACAAACACTGGGTGTTGGAATGTTGAGCTGGAGCTTTGGGGAAGATAAGGATCCTGGTCTGTTTCTCCTCTACAGTGACAGCCATGGAAGTGTCGGCCTGTCCAGCTTCCCTCTATCCTGCATGATATCATTCCAGACATTGCTTTTTCTGTTGTCCATTTTCCAGTTCTCTGATGAGAGAGATTCATATCTGTGAGGTGTCAGTGCATAGTGTCTTTTCGACTGTAAAGGTGTGGTAGACCCCAGAGCTTTGATATATTGTCATACGTTACAAAACCTACTGAAGGCTGATGATGGGAAAAGAGCTTCGTTCCCACCCTGTCACAGCATTCAGGTACTGTTTTCCATACTAGCCACTCCTCAGGACGAGCCGTTTCATGTCTGTCAGCGTAACAGGTTCATCCTGTGCAGGGCTGAGGCTGCCAGGCCAAGAAAGAAAACATCCTTCCTGTGAATAATGCGTGTTATTCAGTGTGTTAAGTGGAGTTCTTTGTTCAGGTAACAGGGCATATGAATGTCAATGAGATTATCAAAATTATTGGTTGACTGATTTATGAACATTTATGTACATTACATTTTCAATAATATTTGTTTGGGTCATTTATTTATTTCTGTTACATTGCGAAAAATACTGTGCAGTGCACTGTTAATGGGCCAGTCTTTTATTAATAGTGCTTGATAATCCTAAATTAGCCAGCAGAACTTGTGAAAATAACTATTTATGTGTAAAGTAGAATATGAATATGTTTGGACTTGATCATTTTGACACTTGTTCACTTGTTCAATTTCGTTTGCATTAGCGAAACTACTCTACCACTAAAGCTTGCCAGGAATGTGACCGGTGAGAGTCCACTGTGTGTATTGCGTAGTGTGTGTTCACAGCCGCAGTATCTGTGAGGAACGTTTCCCAGGTGGAATGAAAAACAACAAGGTTGTTGACACCGTGCCCACTATTGCTCACATCCTATTGGCTGACACGGTGAAGACACACCCACAGCCTCTGGGCCAGCCGTGCTGCACCTGCTCTAGAAAACACCTGCATGTACCACAAACATGCAATGCCTAATCTGCCTCATCTCATCCCTGCTTAGTCTTCCACACTGGGAAATATTAGCCTTCCCATTGGCATTTATCATAGATCAGCCTAATTATTTATCTAAGAAAGGCTAAGATTCAGATTTGAGTTGACAGAGCTGATCCTATACCAGTGTAAAGGGACGATTCTATTAGTAATCACCCAGATGTCCCTATTCCTTGTGTAAGAGGCCAGGGGCTTAGTGTGCTGGGCCGAGCTGTAGTTGAGTTGTGGCCAGCCCGCCGCTGAATGGAACAGGAGGTTTTGAAGTAGGCTACTTAAGCTCTTGAGCAGCAGATGGTTCGAGGCTCTATTTATATGTTTTTCAGTCTTGGGGCTCTCCACTGCGTGTTGTGTCATCCAGAAGGGGAAAAGGAGAAATATCCCGAAGACGGTCCATGTTGGTGTGAATACGTTTGTGTTTAAACGTGTGCACATGCTGTAAAATGACATTAACTAAAGCCTTGTTGCACAGCACCAGGGCACAGAATGACCTTATTGGCTGTAATTGCTTGGCAAAAGAATTGCATTTTTATATCCCGATATTTGCTGAGTCTTTTATCATAGCTTAAACAGGTTGAGAGATAAACAAACATTGTTTATTGTGGTGTGTGTTTTAAACATCTTTTAAATAAAGATATTTCAAATAAAATCGAATTAAATTAATACATACTTGTAAGAAGTGTAGTTTGAAGAGGGGCTGGGAAGAACCTGCTTGGATATGTAATTAAAAAGCTATATATGGCTTCCCGTCTAGATTCTAATGGTAATTCTTCTTCTGTAAAACTTGTTGGGAGACATACGATCTGATAATGATCATCAGATTTGATTTTCTTACGTCACCGATGCCAGATTAAATAGCAGAGGTCAGAATACATTTTGCTGTTTAAAACCATGTTGTATTTTCTAAACAAAAATTATGGACAACTTTCCAGTAACTTCATACATTTTCTTGCCATAGACAATTTTAACTTTTAAACTGGCTCTTGTTGAGTATTAATTTTGGACTCTGGAAAGCACTATACCTCACTCATCCATTTGAGCTGCTCTCATGAAAGATAGATGGCTGTTATGTAAATGTAAGGGGCTTTTGGCATCGTCAGTCGGGGGTTGTTTGATTTAGCTCAGTATTGCATATTGTCTCTGGTACGTTGTAGTGGGCGGCTGTAAGATTGTTCTTATCTTCAGCCAACAGGGTGAAAACCACCTTAATAATGACATCAGCATGACTACCTGAATAATGTAGTGTGTGGAGCTCAGATGGATGTTGGCTATGCTCAAGCTACATCTGTGTGTAGGTGTAAAGCTACAATCCTCTTACCTTTTTATAGGAAAGATTAATTGGATTTTGTCCTGTCGATATCTGCACAGCTGCATCCCAAGAAACAACAGTGGCTTAGAGGTCTTAATGAAATAAATCGCTGTGTGTAGGCCTGTTTTATTTTTTTAAGCACTTGTTCCTTTGTCTTAATGTAACCTTGACTTTGGTTTACACTAATAATCAGGTGTTGAGGTTGCATGAGAAAGCGTACACATGTGGGTGCTCACAATAGAGCCCTTATGTTGGTCTGGCCTGCTGAGGAATGTCGTTCCGAGAGTATTTTGCATTCCTGCCTGGTGCATTATGGGACTGTTGCTTCGTCATTGCACTGTCATGAACTCAGAGATTTTATGTGAGTTTTAATGCAGGAAAAGCACTTTAATATATATATATTAAAGTGCTTTTCCTATATATATATATATATATATATATATATATATATATATATATATATATATATATATACACTTTTTATAAATCGGATAAAATGCATATATATATAGAGAGAGAGAGAGAGAGAGAGAGAAGCAAATACTAAATATAAATTACATATATTATCCTTGTACTTTATTCTTGTCTGGGACAAATCAGGACAGATTAGCGTTTACTCTACAAATGCAGTGTGTGTGTGTTTGTTCACCTGCATTTGGTGTCATCCGCTTGTGGTGAGGTGTAAATAAGGTCAAGTTTGTCACCTGCACTCACAATTTCTCTCTCTTTATTTCAGGAGGAGTCAAGAGAAATTTTTAGCATTCAGTGGAAGACAGGAAGCAGACGGGTCAGTACTGACGAGAGAGGAGATCCTGCTACAGTCTGGAGGGCTTATCCTGGGTTGACTGGCTAACTCGGGTGAGGACCCCCGTATAGCTTCTCCCCTGTGTGTGTATGTGTTTTCCCCCTTGTTTGGTTCTCAGGCCTTGGGACCTCCCACCCACACACAAAGCTGTTGTCACAGCAACGGGTTAGGCAGTCGTGCAGCACAGTAATCTCCGAGCAGTCTTAAGGGAGGAGGGGAAACTGATGGAGGGCATGGCAGAAGTGAGGGGAGCAGTGCATTAGTGAGGAGTGAAGCTAGACTAAATGAGGGATAGTGTTAAAGATAAGAGAGGTTCTGTATCAGACAGAAGGCTCCGCTGAGGTCAGACGGAGAGGCAGAGTGAATCAAGAGTTTCCAGGAAACTGCAGTGATTTTCATCTCAGACATCACTTGTGCTGTAACAACTTCTGTAATCAGCGCAGCTTTACTTCCTGACTCCAACAATATGGGTGCTTAGTTGATGCATTTGGGCAGGCTGGACTTTGAAAGGTTATTACATTTCTTTTTCAACAACTTCTGAAATGAGCTTACACCTTTTTTTTATATTCGGGCTCATGTGAGGTGTGTTTAAAAATATTTCAGTTGCGTCTGAAACCATGTGATGGCACTGTGTAAGGAACAGACAGTTTTATTTTATTTTTATTTAAAAATAAAATACATTAAAAATAATTTTATGCACATCTTACAGAATGGAAAATCATGGAATTTCATTTGTCAAAATGATTATTCATTGACTGCACATGCAGTGGTATCAATATGGGTCACTTGAGTTCTGAGATTTCCATACCCTTATAGACGTGTAACTGTCAAGAGGTCAGATTCATTTTGTTATATTTATGATCACATCTTGGGCAGTTTCAGAAGTGAAGTATGAGGAAAGAGGAATGTAGGAGGGTAGATGGGGCAAGGTTTATCCATTATCTTCATTGTGTGGTCACATGTCTTTTCTTTATTCTGTGGGATGCGTTTTCCTGGAAGAAGACACCCATTTGACATGGTATCACTGTCTAATGCATTATTCAGTGGTAGACCGTTGGCATCTCAAGTCTACAGCAAACACAATCTTAAATCCTTTATCTCATTACAAGAGCTTCCTCCAGCGTCACACTCAAACGCACGCCTCATCACCTGACTCACTGAGTGACAGAGCTGTGACTCAGGGCTCTTTGTTACCCAAAACTGTCTGAGAAGATTTAAGGAAATGCTTTTGGGGCCAAGGGTCAGGGCTGCTCACATCTGCAAGGTCTTGTTGTGGGGGTGAGAAAGCGAGTTGGGTTTTCTGAAAGTGTCAGCTGTCAGAAATCGGGATGATAAAGGGGCAGATAACGGTGATCTGGCCTGTCTCTGACAGCTGACACAGCACACACTCACAGGCACAAGGCCACTACAGTGGAGAGGAGCACTGTGTGAAGATGGCTTGTTTGTTTTATCTTTATATTGGGCAGTTTTTGATACGGCGCTTCAAGTAACTGTACACTCATAGAGGAATGAATGCCATAAATATCACTGTAATTAATCAGCAGTGCGGCCTGAGGGTAAAGTTGGTAAAACAACAGTGCTGGGTATCGATTCAAATGTCCCGATTCGATTTTGATTAGGGCTGCACGATATTGGGAAAAAAATTATTTTTCTGCGATATATATTGCGGTATGAAATCTAATTTTTTCTTACAAACAAAAATGGGGTGAGCACACTTACATTCCCATTTTAAATGATTTAAACCGACACCAACGTGTCAATTGATTAATATGCGCGTGGGAGAGAGAACAAGACAGCGCTCGTGTTGTTTGAAGACATTGAGTGTGCGGCCGGGACTCGCTCTCTCTTTCTCTCTCTCTTGCGCGCGCTCTCTCTCTCAGACCGGTGACAGGTGCAATATTTGAAAATCGATAATTATTAATTTATTTTTTAAATTACATTTATATCTGAATATATGTCAACCTATAGACTTTCAAACATCTAAGTGGTCATGAAATATGTATCTGTGTACAAAATGACATGTAAACATATTTTCCCATTCTACCTTGCGTGTCACGTGAAAAATAGGCGTCGGTTCTATTTCTAGCATGCACGCGTTTTCCGCCCGTCTCACGCAGGCAGTCTGCAAGCTCTAACCTGTTAACATGGGAGCCGAATTAAAAACGGACACGCCACGCAGCTGAGACGCTTGCGCCACGCATCTAGTGTGTCGCCGGCTGCGCGCTCGCGCTCTCTCTCTCTCGCGCACGCGCTCTCTCTGGCCCATACAGTTAATAAATAACGGATCAACTACGACAGCCTACATGCACATCCTGCGATGTGACTATCGTGGATTAATACATCGCGATATCGATGCTTAAACAACACACCGTGCAGCCCTAATTTTGATTCTCAAGCTCTCAATCAGATTCTCAATTTTTTATTATTGCATTCAGTGAATGAGTGCTATTTCTAAAAAATAAACAGTAAACCTCAGTTTAGAAATGAATTAAAAAATAAAATAAAAATAAGTCTGTATTTTAAACTTGTTCTTTTTTTCGTATAGGGTCCTATTTTGAACAATAATAGGACCCTGTAAAATGTTCTTATTTTTTTCTGGCAATCAGATGAAGGCATAAAACATTAATTTAATTTATCCTAATCAAATGAAAATTAAAACCTTTTATTTTTTGGCAAACAAAGTGCTGCACAACCGAGGTTTACTGTTATAATACACATGTATTACACAATACTGTTATATTAATAAGAAAATAAATAAAACCGATATGATTATTCCTTTAAAAATAAAGATTTATTAATATGTATTAGCAATAGTAGCATTAAGTCTTAAGACCGCTAAACATTAATATGTTCTGATGTTTCTTTTAACCTTAAACTATACTTTTATTTTGACAGGGTGTTGTGAGGAACTTGCAGCTGCTGTGTATGTGATATGACTGTAGTTTTCTCAAATGAAACAGTAAAATCCTTATGAAGTGAATCTCGGAGCAGCTGGAGATGACATTTGTGTATTCATATCATCATAGTGAGACAGCAGAAACTGAAAACACAGCTAGCATTGTCTGTGCTTTAGTATGTGTGTAAGTTACGTCAGTAAACAAAATGGTGCGCTCCGCCATCCATTTATTGATTGCTGTAATCATGGTGCCTTATACGTGATATCAAATGCTTCTGCAGATTTATAGTATTCCTATAGCATTTCACCTGAGCATTGTGAAACACGCATATGGCTTTGTCCTTGGTTTTTTATCAACAGTATCTCCGTCATGATGAGTGCTGAATGAATGACAGGCTTTCCATTGTAACATCGCGCAAAGTAAATACGGGTGACATCAAACGTTAATGGAGAAGAGAAATTATATGATTCACGTTAATCAGATCTTGTTTTAAATGTGTGCTGAAATAAATACCGAAAAAGATATATTTTGCTCAATGGTCAAATCTGCACTGTCCTATGAGAAACTTTGTCAAAACAACTGGAAATGTGATGGATCGATACATAGGCTAAATATACAGCTTTGCCAATGAAATAAACTGCAAAATATATTATGACAAAAGCAAAAAGTAGTATTTTTACATGTTCTGAAAGAAATGAATTTTGCTTACCTAGGAAAAACCTGTTGCTACGATGCAAATGTGTTATGGGTAATAAGCAGGGCATTCTTATGTGGTTTCTAAGGTGTTAAGTACATTTAGGATGGTTACCGGCCCCTGTCGTCTAAAGAGTGTAACTAGGTCTGCATGATGGAGGTAATGTTTCAAATTTTTCTGATAAGGTTTTATTTTGGTGACTGGGTTTATAAATGCTTTTCATTACAAATCTGATAAAATGGGCTTTGCATGTTCCATTCCCAAATGCACGTATAAGCAACTTAAACCCAGAGGAGATGCAGAGATAGAGTTTGTGTAAAGCAGCATTAACTGTGAACTGCTCGTGAGACACTGAAAATCTCACATTAAGACAAATAATAACAAAAAAAGAGAAAGTTTTATTTAAATTAACCATTTAACTCTAATTCTCTGGTCTCCTTAAAGGGTATATGATTTTTGCCTGTTTCAATGTTTGCCAAAAGAAAATCATAAATCGGGTCCCTTAATAGCCCCTAACTCCTCAAGCCACATGATCTGAGGTGCCATTTGTGTCTGTAGCAGTAGTCAGTCCAAATAAAATCATGAATGAAGTTTAATATTTAAGGTTAGGGTTAGACCACCACGTCTGTGAATAAGTTAGTGTTATGTAGGTGAGATTTTAAATTTCATATGAATGGAAGTATTTTTAAAACGTGTATAAACTTTCCTGGAAAACTCTGCTCTCTCTTTTCCAGGTGTGGCTCTTTGTCTGGAGCTGCTACTGACCTCCGTCCTGCTGTCATGGCCTCAGCCCTCACACCATGCAGAAAGCACCCCTCCTAACCCTCATACCTCACACACACTCACACCACACTTCACCACACACACACACAGCCATGATGACCACCTCCCACATTAACGGATATGTGACCGAGTCAGACGGTGGGGGAGGGAGCGTCGGAGGCACTGACTTTCTGGAGGAGGTGGTGCAGAGGCACAGGGAGATGGCGGTGGACTGCCCCAGTGAACTGGGTGCCCGCACCCTGCCCGTCAGACGCAGCGCTCAGCTGGAAAGGATCCGTCAGCAGCAGGAGGACCGCAGGAGACGGGAGGAAGAAGGCCGCAATCGACAGGAACTCGACCTCACCTCATCCATGCGCCTGAAAAAACTCTCCCAGAATCCCAAAGTGGGCATCGATAACCCCACCTTTGAGCAAATGGAAGGTCCGGGAGGCTCTATAGGTGGTCTGCAAATTCTCACTGCACCACCAGCTCTACTAGGTGGGTGTCATAAACTGCTAATGGGCATTTTTTTCCAATGAGTGCTGCTATAAACCCGCCCCTGACATGTGCAAAGCATGCAGCAGCATTGTGGGTGTCAGTGCCATGGTGTTTAGTGTGTTAAGCCTAAATACTGAATCATAGTGCTCATAGGGCATGCATGAGTTTGAATCTGGCTTGCAACATATTCCCACTTTCTTCTCCACATTGTTTCTGTTCTCAATCCAATAGTGGTAGACTGATAGATCAGATACAATCAGTTTCATTTAAATAAAATATGTTTGACAGAATTCTTTAAAATAACATGAAAATTTTAAACATTAAGTTTAGATAGGTTGAAGTACTAAAAGTAGAATAAAAAAAAAATTAATTAAAGGTTGAAACATAAAAAAACTAATAAAAATTAGAAAAACACAATTACTAAAACTTAAATATAAAAGCTTATTTAAACATCTATAGTCTATAATTAAAGTTTATATAATAAAAATGTATATAATTTTTATATAAATAATCCTAAAATACTAGTGCATGATATGTGACCAGACATTGTTAAAAAAACATAACAATTAATTATTACTTTTCACAATTGTATGACATAAAAATACAATGGCACAAATAGTCATGGAAATGTGAGGTTGAAACTGATTCAGAGGAACCGAAGGGACTTTGACTGCTAAAATCAGCATGCATGAGTGAAGTCATTCTTAGAGGAGGCAAAGAGCCACGTTACTGATGATGACTAATGAGAGTGTTCAAGAGCCAAAGAGCCATTGGACTTGAAACTAAATGAGGACAAAACTTCATTTATATACCCCATTATTTTAATATTTTTAGCAGATTTTTTACCTTCACTTTCCTCACACCACAACCTCTTACTCTTTCTCTTTAGTTACTCTCAACAGGAAGCCTTTCGCTAGAGTTTAATCCATTAGATTGGACAGACACACACATGCTCCGCTCCTCCAGTGAATTCTTGGTTTTGAATAGATCTCCATTCAGGGGAAATCCAGAATGCATGACAAGGATGAACGCACTGAGTTACTGTGCAAATGAGAGGGGCACTTGGAGCTTCTGCTGAAAGTCATGGCCGAGGGATATGTGTGAGAGGAATTCCTCAGGGAGGGAGAAGAGGACCCTCTGAGGGGGAGGTTAATTAAAAAGCCTTTTATGAAACATTCTGACTCAGACCACTCTTGCTGTACTGTTTTCCTCGGTTTTCCTTCATAGTTTGTGTTCCAGTTCATCTCTCCGATTTGTTTGTCACACTCTCCCTATGCTGTTTTTTGACAGTCTAACTCTCTGTGGCACTAAAATGTCCGTAAAATATATCCTATCAAGAACAAAGCAAAGGCAACACTTAAGATATTTGATTTGCCCACTAATACCTCTATTAGCCACCCACTTAGACATTACACAACACACAAGGAAAACACACCCCCATGTCTAACTCCTAATGTGTCTTGTTGTGTAGTTAGATACTATAAAGGAGAATTACAACATAGCTGAAACTTGGTTAGCCAAGGACAGCGCTAGAATAGCTGAGTTACATTTGTGATTAATGCAAACGTTGTGTGATGTGGATAACGAACAACAAAAAATGCTCAGTGGGGGAGTCTTTGTGAGAGGCCATGTCATCAGTTTTCCGGGTGAATGATTCAGAGGTATGTACTGTTGTTCCTCTGTGAAGTTACTGTTTCTTCTGTTTTTACAGGCAGAGTGTTTTTGAGATACACGAGTGATCTGCAAGCATACTTATGGTTTGCGCTTGTGCTTTCAGAGCTGGAGGACCTGTTGATGTCCCTCAAGCAGGTGCAGCATAGTTTGAATGACTCTCAGAGTCAAGAGGACATGGAGCTGGTTCTACAGCTGGTCCAGAAGTCTGACTTCCAGAAAGCCTTCAACATTCATAATGCTGTGGCCCACTATATGAACCGGCCCAGCCCTCCCTACCCCCTGACGGATCACGCACAGAGCCTCGCACAAGAGGTGAGCAGCACTTGTTACATACGTGGATTGAGTGAAAGATGCAGGGGAAATGGGGATATATAAGAAATGCTCTGATACATATGGTATCAAAATAGTCCTATTGATTGTAAAAAGCAATCAGACATTAGGGATAGCTGCTTGAAAAAAAATAAAATAAACAAAAGACTTTGAAAAGGCTTACATCTTCTTTGTCAAACTATTCTTGGTTCAGTTAAGCAGTCTGCAGGTGGCAGCATATGTGCAGAGTCAGGAACTTTTGAAAAAGTGTTTGTGGATTAATTGATTGGTCATCACGAAACCATTTTAATTTGTCACCACTTTATCTGTCAGCTGGAGACATCTTAATGCTTTTGCTTTCATTTTAACTATGAATCCATGTTTAATGAAGGTCTTATGTGTTGACTGCGATGGACTGGCTAGATGAAGAGGTACACCATCATTCAGCAAGATTTTTTTTTTAAGAAATGTTTATCATGTTTATCAAACATGATCAATACATTTAGCACGTTACAAAAAATTGTTCAAAAGATGTTCTTCAACTGGCCGCTTGAGGCTGGCTGCAAAAGGGAGTCAGTCCCATAGACTCCCCACGTTAAAATGGCCAAAAAACATGTTTGCAGCCTGGTGCAAAAAAAGATTTTGATCTAAATAGCTTATTTTGCCCTTTATGACAACTGTGAGGGGTGGTGAATTTTTTTATAACTCTTCCGTTTAAATTATTTTAAGACTTAAAGTTCTGCAAAGTTCTGTCACTTGAGTGACAGGGGGATTGGAGCTGTTGACACTGCCGTCACACTAGGTGGGCGTGGCTTCAGCAACTAGCTCCCGCCTTTTTGCCCATTTTTGAATGTCCGGGAGAGTCGCGCGGCGACGCACTGCCAAGATGGCGACGGCCCGCTCTACACACTTTAGGCTTCAAAAACACACTTCAGGAGTTTATGGGCGATGTCACGGACACTATGTCCATGTTTTTATACAGTCTATGGTTTCCACCAGCGGGCCAGAAGCTCTGCTGTGCTTCACTAAAACACGCCCTTTACACGCCTCTCGGGAATAATGTCATACAACCCCATAATTTCACCAACAAAAAAATTATCAGAAAACTAATAAGATATATGTCATTGGAACTAGACAAAACAAACACGATAAAAGCGGCTGTTTGTTTGCATGCTTTGTTAAGTATTTAAATCCAAAAGCATCTATGTTTTACTATAATAAGTGATACATTGATCATAATGAATTAATTTATCAGGATTGAAAATTAGTCACACTAAAATAAAGCGTTATGAACATAGCCTGCTTATTCAGTCGAGTCTGATTCACAAGTCACAATAGCCTATATACATCAGATTTAAAAAGAATGATAATTTCTATATTTTAATAAAAGTTCCCAAACAAAAACCATTATTATATTTTTTAGGGGTGCTCGGATCACGATCGGCCGATCGTTAATGCGCATCTCGTCAGTAAAGCCGGTTCTCTAATCAGCGGTTAATTCCATCAGGTGCTTGATTTCACATAGAGCAGCTGTTACTACACAGAGCCGTTGTTAATAGAGAAGATGCGCAAATCCACTTCATTTTCAGCGTTTATTGGCGCATCTTCTCAGTTAACAACGGCTCTGTGTAGTAACAGCTGCTCTATGTGAAATCACGCACTTGATGGAATTAACCGCTGATTAGTGAACCGGCTTTACTGACGAGATGCGCATTAACGATCGGCCGATCGTGATCGGAGCACCCCTAATATTTTTATGACATAGGCTACGTGGAGCTAAACTCTTGAGATCAGACTTATGACAGATAAAATATGTTACTAAATAAATACACAATTGTGATAGAGAATAAGAAGCTGACGTCTGATTTCTTCAAGTTATAACATTTAATGCCTAACATGAATAGTCTTTTGCATTGCTTATAAATAATCCTTGTATGGTGATTATAATCCACATCGGATCAAGTTATTTCAAACACTTGCTCCTGACTGAAAGTGAGTTTTGAGCTCAACTTATTTTAAAAAGATTTTAGCTTTCTGAAATGATCCGGGACACTGAAACTCTCCAGACACGGAGATACACCACCTTTGTTCCTAAACACTCCTCTAGACCTGTCTGGCCCGCTTTGGCCCAAGGTTTTCATCGTGGCCAAAAAACCTGAGCCTTTGGCCCAGAGGAGGCACAGAAAAGGCACGATCAACACCGGAAGTGACAGTGGAAACACTACTGGCCCTGACACGCACTAGTACGCCCGCTTTTGGCCCGACATTGGAAACGCAGCTAATCGTCATGTGACTCTGAACACTGAGGTAATGGCTGCTTATAAATTCAGCTTTGCCATCACAGGAATTACTTCATAAAATATACAAATATTTTCATATATTACTGTTTTTATTCTATAGTTTTGATCAAGTTGGAGTTTGGTGAACCTTAAAAAAAGAAAAAAAAAATTAGGAACCCAGTCTCAAGGACATCTGAAGAGTTGTGTGACAGGGACTAACGGTGAAGCACAACAACCTCAGACTTGATTTGATGTTTGTCGCTTGCGCTTACTCTTTTTAGAAGCTCTGTTAGGTGAAGTGAAATGGTGCCATATGTGTCTTATTGACTATTCATTTGTTGATACAGTTATTGCATTGTTTGAATATGTGATTGTGAACCCAGGTAATAAATAGCCTGGAAATCATCAGCAACAAAGAACAATTCAGGACAAGAGGATTCAGAGTATTCAGTGGTTAACAACAACTAAAGGGAAATTAGCAGACTGGCTAATAGGGGAGGATCTGCGTTTGTGCTATTAATGGCACTAATAGCATTGGACTGTTGAAACAGAAAGAGTGTGTTTGAATATGAATAATAATTCATTTTCTTTTAAATAATTCTGTCAACAACACAATTAAATTCAATTCAGTATTATGGTCATACAGCCATTTGACAGTCACAAGCCGTCAGTGCATGTCTGCATGTAGCTGCTTGTCTGTTGTGTGTATCAACAAGTGGTTGGTAAACTTGACATTGCTGAAGTTATTAATTATAGTTAAAATACCCCATCCAGCTCTTCACTTCTGAAGTGCAATGTTACCAACATAACCATTGTCAAGAGTACAAAAATTAAGCGCATTAACTTTTATTTCAGTCTGTTTGTTAAGATATAATCAAATTGTGTCAATGCCATTTGACTAACTACAGGAACATTTAATCTTGACTTGATGGCACCATCAGAGTTTGTTAATAATCCAGAGTAAAGTAAGTTCAGACATCTGACATTTTATAGCGGTCCAAATGATTGGCTAAATAAGTATGTGCACAAATGAAGCTGATATTTGTTGAAAAGACTCTTTGGTTGGAATCAGTGTTGTGTGAAGTGCTAATGAGAGCCTGATAAACTTATGGTTGTTGTTTTTGGTTCTCTCACTCGGTGCAGGACAATACAAGACAGAGAGTTGCTCTGTCCTCCGCATTCATTAAGACACCGATCCACTGACCTGTGCTGTGCTCTCACAGTAATACACTCCCTCATGGGACATGTTACCAGAGCTTGTGTGGACTGTCTGTTCAATGGTGGGCACATCCCATCCAGATCTCTTGTATATTATCCCCTTATTTTCTCATAAGATACTCATATGCACACAAACTGACAGTCACCACTTATAAGCTACTACTAAATATTGTAGACATGTAATTTTCTGTAAAGTTGCTTTGTAATGGTTTGTATCGTAAAAAGCGCTATACAAATAAACTTGAATAAATACTGTATTTCTCAAAGTTCTCAAAAAACCTCCCTTGATGCTGCATGTTCTTCATCTGTAACTGATTTGAACATGGTGGAATCAAACGACTTGTAATTGTAGGATCATTTCCAGAACCTCTCCAAATTCCCCTGTTGCTTTGACCCCTTGATACAAAGCTGTACTTTGTGTTTACAAAAACCTAAAGGAATCTTGCTGAAATATGGAGCCTTACTTTCTGTTACTGTGCTGCTTCACTGTGGTATAATCTGAAAGTAAACAACATCTTTCTCTCTTAGTGTTGTGCCGAAGTCATATGGATCATTTCTCTTTCCTTTGCCACAATGTGATTTTTGTATGACTGTTATCATCCGAAATTAGCACAGTTTAATTTCCGTAACAAGACCTTTCTAAGTAAAACTGAATATATATATATATATATATATATATATTTATTTTATAGACATTTATTTTAATAGTGAGCACCAACAGTTTTAATTTCCTAATATATCTGTGAAATCATAAACATGAACTACTATTCAAAGTTTGGGGTCAGCAAATTTTTATTTATTATTTTTATATATATATATATAGATATATATATATATATATATATATATATATATATATATATATATATATATATATATATATATATATATATATATAAACAAATTAATACTTTTAGTCAGAAGGGATACATTTCATTCATCAGAAGTGTCAGTAAAGATGTGTAATGTTTTACTATTTCAAATAAATGCTGTTCATTTGAACTTTCTATTTACAATCACAGTGTTTACTAAAATATTAAGTAGCAAAACTGTTTTAAACATAAAAGTTTCTTGTGCACCAAATCAGCATATCAGGATCTTGTGACACTGCAAGAAATTCCACTTTGCCATCATATGATGAGCTAACATTTTTAAAATATGATAAAACAGAAAATTACTTATATATATATATATATATATATAATTTATTTTAGTAATAATGTTTCGCAATATTACTGTTTTACTATTTAAATAAATGCCTTGATAAAGACATGTTTCACAAACCTGAAAAAACTTCCTAGTCTTAAATATTTGATTGGTAGTATACAGGTCATGGTCATCTAATTAGAATATCATCAAAAAGTTTATTTTATTTCACTAATTCCATTCAGAAAGTGAAACCTGTATATTATATTCATTCATTACACACATACTGATATATTTCAAATGTTTATTTATTTTATTTTGATGATTATAAATGACAACTAAGGAAAATCCCAAATTCAGTATCTCAGAAAATTAGAATATTGTGACAAGGTTCAATATTGAAGACACCTGATGCCACACTCTAATCAGCTAATTAACTCAAAACACCTGCAAAGGCCTTTAAATGGTCTCCCAGTCTAGTTCTGGAGGCTACACAATCATGGGGAAGACTGCTGACTTCACAGTTGTCCAAAATACCACCATTGACACCTTGCACAAGGAAAAGATGATAAAAAAAAAGTGTACAAGCAATAGGGATTACCGCACCGTGGAGAGGATTGTGAAACAAAACCCATTCAAAAATGTGGGGGAGGTTCACAAAGAGTGGACTGCAGCTGGAGTCAGTGCTTCAAGAACCACTACACACAGACGTATGCAAGACATGGGTTTCAGCTGTCGCAGTCCTTGTGTCAAGCCACTCTTGAACAACAGACAGCGTCAGAAGCATCTTAAGACAAAAAGGACTGGACTGCTGCTGAGTGGTCCAAAGTTATGTTTTCTGATGAAAGTAAATGTTGCATTTCCTTTGGAAAACAGGGTCCCAGAGTCTGGATGTTGCTTGAGGTCCAGTGTAAAGTTTCCAAAGTCAGTGATGGTTTGGGGTGCCATGGCATCTGCTGGTGTTGGTCCAGTGTGTTTTCTGATGTCAAGGTCAACGCAGCTGTATACCAGGATGTTTTAGAGCACGTGCTTCATGCTTCCTGCTGCTGACCAACTATATGGAGATGCAGATTTCATTTTGACCAAGTTGACCAAGATTTCTAAAAATCCTTTCTTTGTATTGGTCTTGATTGATAGTATTGATTTTCTGAGATACTGAATTTGGGATTTTCCTTAGTTGTCTAATTAAAATAATTAAACATTTGAAATATATCAGTGTGTGTAATGAATGAATATAATATACAAGTTTCACTTTTTGAATGGAATTAGTGAAATCAACTTTTTGATGATATTGTAATTATATGACCAGCACCTGTATATCATAAAATGTAAATGCATTTTGTCAAATGTCTACTACAATACTTTAAGGAATGATAAATGTAGCAGTGTTGTATTGCTATAATGACCTGATGTTGTTGAATCTGTCATCACAGGTGGAGGTCATGATGCACAACAGCTCGCAGAAGGAAGGACTTGAGCTAAGCACCCTCCTCAAAACTCCTCACATGCAGGTATGTTAACATTAAATGTACACACATCCCCCAATTCCCCCATGTCTCTATGTTGCTGTGTCGATGCCCACAGCTGTGATCACAATCCCTGTCTCAGAGCCTGAGCTCTTTTGAACTCTATAACATGACGTTGAGGTCAGACTCATGTCTACACTGTAGAACTCTGTAGTGGCTTTCATCCTGAATATAACCCATCATCTCTGGCTTTCTATATCCTCCAGGCGCTAATGATGGCCCATGACAGTGTGGCTGAACAGGAGATGCAGCTGGAGCCTCTAGTTCCTTCTGTCAATCAAAGTGAGACTCTCACCCAGTGGGGCGGGGAGACTGTCAAAATCGTTCGGATTGAGAAAGCAAAGGACATCCCATTGGTGAGGACATTCTTTCATTGCTTTTCTCAAGAATATTTTGCACTTCTTGACATCTGACCTGTATTTTAACTTAATGTGCACATGTATATTTATGCAGGGGGCGACTGTTAGAAACGATATGGATAGCGTGGTCATCAGCCGCATTGTGAAAGGAGGAGCAGCAGAGCACAGTGGCCTTCTGCATGAAGGAGATGAGATCCTGGAGATCAACGGTGTGGAAATCCGTGGCAGAGATGTCAACGAGGTCTTCGACATCCTGGTAATTATTTTTAAAGAAAGATGATAGGAAGTAGTCTGTTAGGTTTTTGATTGTAAAACACTTAAGCTTTTGTAAGTACTGAAGCATCCAAAAATATTCGTAGGCCACTGAACACTGAATGTTGTGGTTTTTTTCATGTTCACAGGCGGACATGCATGGCGTACTGACTTTTGTTCTCATTCCCAGCGCGCAGATCAAACCACCTCCTATTAAAGAGACTGTGGTGAGGCCTTCAGTCTGAACTAAATTAATTGCTCCTTGAGTAAAACAATACATAAAAGTAATCAACGATTAAACCAATATTTTTGTATTCACCCAGATGCATGTCAAAGCACATTTTGACTACGACCCTTCAGATGACCCATATGTTCCGTGTCGAGAACTCGGCCTGTGCTTTCAGAAGGGAGATATCCTCCACATAATCAGTCAAGATGACCCTAACTGGTGGCAGGCCTACAGAGATGGGGATGAAGACAACCAGCCACTTGCTGGCCTGGTCCCTGGTACTGTATCTCACGTGCTGTTCTGTGGATCCAGATGTGTGTTGTTGTTGTTTTTTACATTGACTTACATGTCTTTTTTTACTGATTATCCAGGCAAAAGTTTCCAGCAGCAGAGAGAGGCAATGAAGCAAACCATAGAGGAGGATAAAGAGCCTGAGAAATCAGGTTAGGCTTGCAGAACTCCTGAACACTCTGAAGTGCATACATGCACAGTTCTTAGTTCTCATTTACACTTATCTTATTTTGACAGGAAAACTTTGGTGTGCTAAAAAGAACAAGAAGAAGCGAAAGAAGATGCAATACAATGCTAATAAAAACGATGGTGAGTCTCTACAGACTAACACTGGAAGGAAAATGTACATGCTGAGGGGTCTCTACACACCTGTGGGAACTCCGATTCAACTTTTTATCATGTGCTTCATGAAGTGTTTCATCTTGCTCTGCAGACTTTGATAATGAGGAGGTTCTCACATATGAAGAAATGGCTCTATACCACCAGCCAGCCAATCGCAAGCGGCCCATTGCTCTCATCGGCCCACCAAACTGTGGTCAAAATGAGCTCCGACAAAGACTCCTCTCCAGTGAGCCAGACCGGTTTGCTGGTGCTGTTCCTCGTAAGTATCAGAAACGTACTGTTTATCAGCCTGTGTTTCTCAGTAATGTCCTAAGCAACAAACTCTCTTCTCACAGACACCACACGAAGCCGTCGCGATATTGAGGTGAATGGCCGCGATTATCACTTCGTTTCCCGTCAGGCATTTGAGATGGACACTGCGGCAGGGAAGTTCATAGAGTCTGGAGAGTTTGAAAAGAACCTCTATGGCACCAGCACAGACTCAGTCCGACAAGTCATCAACACTGGCAAAATCTGCCTCCTCTGTGTACACACTCAGGTGAGATGGACCACTTTACTGCAGAGTTTAGCTTCAACATACCTGCCTGGAAGCTTTTAGTGATCTTTGATTATCTGGATCAGGTGTGTTTAATTAGGTTTGGAGCTAAATTCTGCTAGAAGGCTGCCCTACAGGAGCAGAATTGGACACCATTTTAAAAAAGAAGTACCACATGCTTGTTGGATTGTTTTAATTGACTATGTATTCTACCTTTTTAGTCTTTGAAGGTTTTGCGGAGCTCAGACCTCAAGCCCTACATTATCTTCATTGCTCCTCCATCCCAGGAGCGATTGAGAGCCCTCTTAGCTAAAGACAACAAAAACCCAAAGGTAAACATCGGCCCTGAAAGATCAACTCTCAGGAGCCACTCACAAAGAATGTTTTCACATTCCACTGTGCTTATTTCCATTGTTTTTCTATGTAAACATTATGGCTACGATGATAAATCAAGGCAGAATTGATTTGTGGAGATGTACTGAATGCATCCCGATTCTGAGCTTAGATTTTAACAGAAGATGGAACACTAATCTAGTTTTTGTCTGCACACTCAAATGCTCGTGAAGAAATGTGCCTGTGCATACGGAGTCCTGAGACCTCAGCTCAGAATGCTTTTATGACATGAGATTTAATGTAAACACAGCCCATTGTGAACTCTCTCTTGTAATTCACTTCAACCATATCGAATTTAATGAATAATTATTTTAGGTTCAAGTGTGTGTAAGGATTTGGAAACAAGCAGAGTACGGCTGTTTCTAAAGCATGCAGTGCCATCTGCTGTTCAAAACTGAGCTCAGAATTGACTCGAGAAAGAATCGCTACGCGTTCGGAAAATCTCAGAAACGATGCCGAATCATTTCTTGATTCGCGATGCATTGATTTATTTCCCCAGCCCTAGTAAGCATGCAATAGACAGATGTCCTAAGCCTGTGCATGAAATGGCACTGTAACTTTTAACCCTTGTGCTGTACTGAAAATCCATTAAATAATTTTAGTTTCAGGTCCAAAAAGGCCAGCCTTTTTAAAATTTTGGAATCTGTTGTGGACGAAGGCCTCATTGATATGAGCTTACTCACCTCAGTTTTTGAGTAAAAAAAGCGTTGTTTTTTTGGACAATATTCACTCAGAAATGAGATGCATATGCTCATCCTATGAATAATCATAATTTTTTAGTCCACTACAATAAGATTTAACTAGCATTTTAGGAAAAAAGAAAATCATCTCTGGGTCAAAATGACCAGAACAACAACATGAGGATTAAAGAATGCATCATTTCATTCCTCTGTCTTCTATCTCTGTGTGAACCAGCCCTTTGGACTACTACTCCCATTCTCATGGTTTCACACCCCCTTTTGTTTTTTGTTTTCTGTTTTTTTTTTTCAGCCCGAGGAGCTGAGAGACATCATTGAGAAGGCCCGTGAGATGGAGCAGAACTTCGGCCACTTGTTTGACGCCGCCATCGTGAACACCGACCTGGACAAGGCCTACCAGGAGCTGCTGCGTCTCATCAATAAACTAGACACTGAACCTCAGTGGGTCCCCTCATCCTGGCTGCGCTGAGATGAAGCCCACTCACAGCGACCCCTCCACAGACGTGTGTAAACGCAGAGCAGACTGTTTGAGAATCGGGTTCCACAGAGTCGACTGAAAGCCGCCGTTTTTACACTACAGGATTCAACACTAGATAAGGACACTAGGCCCCCTCAGACCTCTCCAGAAGTGTCTGTCTGCACTGTGCTGTCAGCAGGCTGAGGGAATGAGCGTTTTTATGTCAGAATTCATTTGATCATGGTGTGTTTTTGAGTCTGGGCGGTTACCCACATTCCAGTGAGAGTTACCAGCATTTGGTGCAGCAGTAGAATAAGAGCTTCTATACTGCCTTTGAAAACTATTTATGATTGTAAATATTCTATATGTATTTTTAAAGAAGTTTTTGGACAAATGTGGAGGGTTTAAATAGTGTGGGAAAGCAACTGTACTAAAAGTCACTGTTTTAAAAGTCCAATGAGATATTCAGACTTCAGAATAGTTTGGGCTCCCTGACATTATTAGTGGACAAAGACATTCGTTCATCAGTTCTCTCCTCTTTCACCCTGAATCTCTGATGTACAATGCTACATGAACATCAAGCAGTGAGTCCAGTGCCCATCTGAACAACTCTTTCAAGCTTACAAGACACTAAAAGGGATAAATGTCAAAGCGACTGATGCCTTCTATCCCTGTGGCTCTGCCTCAGTGTTCCTATGGCAAGCAACACTGTGATTATGACAGAGGTTAAAAGTACACTTCAGGTTTTTTTGAGAGTTTGCAAGGCCACATGTGAACACCGCTGCAAGATGAAAGTGGCTAAATGTAAGTCTATGCTCTCTGTCTCAGTATTCACATGCACTTCCAGCACTCAGAAGTGTAAACAGTATTTGACAGCAATATAGTCAGAGGTTCACCATCTGAGCGTCAGCACGGCCTAGTCTTAGTCAATGCTTCTGCACAATTTAAAATGTTTCGTTTGTGATCTGTTTTGATTGGATTTGAAGGTTCTGTGTTGTTTTTACCCATTTCAACATGAGCAAAGGGCTGGTGTTTTAACTTGTGGTAATGCTCTACATTATTAGGATCTCATGAAACCTGCCAAGAACATGTCCTGGTCTTATTTCGCCCAAAATCAGAAAGAAAAATATACATTTTGTGTGCGTTGTGTTCTTAAAATTACAGTATGCAATATGAATAAAAATTAGCATCATCAAATATTTGACCTTAATTTGCACATCATATAATGTACAGGTCGTATTATTATAATGAAGTCAAAATGCTTTTTAAACATTAAAATCTAATTTGAATCACTTTTGAAAATAAAAACAAAAATACAATAAAAAGATAAGAAATGCTGCATTTTTGTGAAAAAATGTGGTCCAAACACAGGCTTCATTTTCTTTGTGCAACATGTGTATGTTTTTCTGTTTGGTTTCGGGCTGTAATCTTACCTGGACATGTTTCATGAGATCTCACTGGTTTGAAACGTCAGCTCCATGTTGAGGTGAGATGTGTGTGCTGAGAGTATGCTTATGAACGCATGATTTTTTGGGGGAATGTTTAGCCCATGAGTGCAAATGCTGGAAGTGAGGAACACTTGATCTTGATGGACAGAAAAACTGTGTGTGTGTGTGAGAGAGAGAGAGAGAGAGAGCGTGTGAATCTGTGTGTGTGCACATGATTGGTAACAACTCTTTTAAAAGAAGGACTGTCAGTTTTTGCAGGCAAGTATCATCTCCATAGCTGATTCAAGCACACACTAGAAACAGCTTTACGGAGATTTGTTCAGCAGAACTGTTTTGTTTTGTTTTCATTAAGATGATCAATGTATATTTAGAATGCAACCTAAATGTTTTGTTTTTATGTACAGAATAGCTCAGCCACTAGAATCACACCGCTGAGGTTTTTACGCTTGTGCACTACACTTTGGTTTGTGTTGTGAGTGTGGACAGAGCCAGTAACCCGCTGTGCAACACCTCACTCTCATGTTGATCTAGTTATATGCCAGACAACTGGAAGTAGAATTAATGAATGTAAAAGAAGAATCACCTTTCCTTCTCGACTGTTTTTGTATGAATTATACAAGTGAATTAAAGCCCAGATTAATCATTTAATGTTTGTCCTTTTTCTTTATAGATGATCTGGTAATTTTATGCTGTGTTATATGCCATAGCTGTGCACAAGGATTGTTGCTAGATTGGATGGAAGGTTTCCATACAAAAACAACAACAACAAAAAAACTTTACCTGTCAAATTAATGTGATATAAATGCGGTATTTGTGACCTTCATTCAGCAAAACAATTAAGCAGCACAAATGTTTTCAATATCTATGATAAGAAATATTTATTTAGCACCAAATCAACATATTAGAATTATTTCTGAAGGATAATTTGATACTGAAGAAAATTCAGTTTTGTCATCACATTAATACATTAAATATTAAAAATAGAAAATTTTATTTAAATATTTATTGTGGGAATTTTAAAGAAAAAAAGACGCACGAACAAATATTTTGTGACTCATTGGCATGTTGCCTTCATTCGCAAATGCGCCTCCGCTTCACTAGATGGCGATACAGAGCATCTTAACACGCCACTAACGGAAGAATAACTTCCTCTTCCGCCGGATTTTCAACCGATGAAATAGCAGAGAAACCGCTCTTCAGTTTTCCTTACTTTTATTTTTAATCTATGCACTTGGATTCTCATCATCAGATTTAAAGGACATTAAGTAAACTATAGTTCACATATCTTTTAACGTTATATATCGGTAAGTTAAGTGATAGTGGGTTTAGTTCGAATGGCAAAAAGTGCTGTGGCTTGTGTTGAATTGTTGAACTGTATCCGATTTGTTTATCAATTAACGTATAGTTTACCGTGTGTTTAAAGGACCGCTTTTGTGTCTCCATTCTTAACACTTTTGCCGAAGTTTTCTATAAAAAATAGCTGTTTAACGTTACGTTACAAGCTTATCTCATTGTAGCGTTACACGTTTTCTTTGGCTGTCTGGAGCCCTTGTGTCGTTTGTACACAGACAGCTGGACTCACATCAGACTGTTTCTCTCTGCCAGGATCAAGATGCCAGTACTCGGCTGTAGATTCTACCAGCACAGGTTTCCCGAGGTGGAGGATGTGGTGATGGTCAATGTCAGGTCGATAGCAGAGATGGGCGCCTATGTGAGTCTGCTGGAGTACAACAACATCGAGGGCATGATCCTGCTCAGCGAGCTCTCCAGACGACGAATCCGATCCATCAACAAACTCATCCGGATCGGCCGCAACGAGTGTGTGGTGGTCATCCGTGTGGATAAAGAGAAAGGCAGGCTTCGGTTTCAATCTCGTCTTGCTTTTTTCTTCTCTCTCTCTCTCTCGATTCGTTCTTCTTTTTAAGCTGTGATATCCACATTTCCACAGGCTACATCGATTTATCCAAAAGAAGAGTGTCACCTGAAGAGGCCGTTAAATGTGAAGACAAGTTCACAAAATCTAAAACGGTGCGTATGACTTTTCTGTTTAATGGTGAATACACTTGGATCAGCTGTTCAATCTCAAAATCCATACAATTCAGCTTGACTTCAGTTGTCGAAAACTATGTAAGAGTAAGTGGCTAAACTTTTAATATTTGACTGCTGTGTTGCGACAGAAATGTTAAACGACTGACGGTAATGTCATTTCCATCATATTAGGCATATGTTTAAGAATAAACGTGTGCATATTGTTCATGAGTTTAGTGAACTTTGTTACAACTTCCTGATAATCTTTTAGTAAATTATCATCAGACCTACACTAGAACATGGTAAAACGTGGACCTGAGCTAATATAAACTTGTAGTTGTATTATTTTGTATTAGCAATTGTTCTTTTTCTTAACTAATGTTAACTAACAGATGTATTGCTCATTATTAGTTTATGCTCTTGCTAATTTTAACTAATGGGACCTTATTAAATGGCATTACTAAAGTTTCATTTCATTCATTTCATTTCATTCTAAACCCAAATGCTATTTTTCACTGACAGAGATGAAAATGAAGTCAGACACTGTTTTAAAGCCATTGCTTTGCCCTTCAGTCAATCCCAGTTAGCAAGCGGAGTTCAGCCTCTCTTTTTCTAAAACCTATGGTCTCATAGATGTTGTGTGTATGTGTGTATTTTTATAGGTTTACAGCATTTTGAGGCATGTGGCAGAAGTCTTAGAGTACACCAAAGATGAGCAGCTAGAGAGTCTGTACCAGCGAACCGCCTGGGTGTTCGATGAGAAGTACAAGCGGCCTGGATACGGTGCTTATGACATCTTTAAGCAGGTTGTGTCGTAAGTATGCATTCATGAATCAAGCATTGACTTTGAAATGACTCGTGACTAAAATGACTTGTGACTAAAATGTTTGTATATCCTTGTGTAAATTGTGTTCTGGGCAGAGACCCGTCTATTTTAGATGATCTGGATTTGACGGAGGAGGAAAGGACCGTTCTGATCGATAACATCAACAGACGACTCACTCCCCAGGCTGTTAAAATCAGAGCCGACATTGAGGTGGCCTGCTATGGCTATGAGGGCATCGATGCAGTGAAAGAAGCTTTGAGGGCTGGACTGAAGTGTTCAACAGAGTGTATGCCAATCAAGGTAAGAAGCCCATTTTTTTTTTGCTCTGGTTATGTAAATTCACTCAAAATGCGTTAAAAATGCAATTCATACAGTAACTTAAATACACTTTGATAAATGTGGTGGTGTTGTTTTTTCTGAATTAAAAGCATCATTAAAATAATCAAATTCCTGAAAAGAAAACAGTAAGTGGCATACAATTATTTATTTAATTTTTAATTATGTTGTTAGTAATTGAAAATTTTTGTCAGTCATGTGGTCAAGGTTAAAAATCTAATAATTTGACAACTTTTGAAATGCAGGTTAGTTCAAATTAAAAAATGTCATGTGCAACTCCCCAAAAATGTACTGAGATAATTATGAATGAATTGTACAATTTGTCAAGTATTTAAAAGGCATTAAAATGATTGAAATTCAAATCAAACTATATCAAATATTAGGGAATCTGTTTTATTAGAGTTTTACAATATATATTCTTTAAAAAAATGTACCTTTTAAGATGAAGAACTAAACCTTAAATGTTTATTTAAAATCAAAACATTAAGATGTGTATGCTTGCATGTCTTAAAGATGGAAGGAAGAATGCACTTCTCACTTGTTACACCACACAACATTTTTAGAGCTATTCAACATAAACTTGTGTGAAAGATGAAACCATCCAGATTTTCTCACTATTTCATTGCTTTTGTTGCAGATCAACCTGATTGCCCCTCCGCGCTATGTTATGACCACAACCACGCTGGAGCGCACAGAGGGGCTTTCTGTGCTCAATCAGGCCATGGCTGTCATTAAAGAGAAGATTGAAGAGAAGAGAGGCGTCTTCAACATTCAGATGGAGGTCAGAAAAATCATGATTTCCCAGTTTTCTGGCATGGTGACATTGCTGACTGAAATTTTATATGAGTATGCTGCTATAAATCTCCTTTCGATATCCCTGCAGCCAAAAGTGGTAACGGACACAGATGAGACAGAACTGGCTCGACAGTTAGAGCGGCTGGAGAGAGAGAATGCTGAGGTGGATGGAGACGATGATGCGGAGGAGATGGAGGCCAAGACTGATGACTAGCTTAAACACAATAACAAGCATTGCCATAATCCTTCAGGAGACTTGAGTTACAGTCAATAGTTTATCATACCACACAGACTGAAAAAGCACTGCTTCAATAATACCAAGCAGATTACAGGTGAATTGTGGCAGGCAGTGAAAGTGAAACATGTGAGTTGTGGGAGAAATGCCTTCCATGAACACTAGAGTTTGGCTTGGGGATACCATTTCAATAGTGTGGTAATTTAAGTGACCTTCTGTCTCCAGCCTCATTCAAGAAAGATACAGTTTTTAGTGAAAATACGTTTCTTTATCAGAATTTACTTCTCTTTATCAAAGTCCACTGTGGATGCATAACTAATAAAAACGAGGATTTTTTTTGCCCCAAAGCATTTGTTGTGTATTTTTTGTATTTTTAATATTATTTCTTCATTTTTTGGTGTTAAAGACTCTGTGTGTAAATCAGTCTTCTATACAAAGATGTCGCTGTTGTTTCAGTTTTGTCTGTAGGCTCAAACTAAAATGCTCATTTGTAAAGTCACGCACCATTTTATTTAGGTCTTTAGCATTATTATTCAGCATTTTGCTTGTGTGTTGTGAGGATGTTGTCAGACACTGTACCACCACACGGCTGCAAGTGTAAAAGATTTCCACGTTTTTGAGTTATTTTTTTATCATTAGGACTGCCTATGCATAGGGCCCGGGATCTTGTTCAGTGCCCCTGGGTGTGAAGTATATATTTTTGATGTGCTTTATATGTGAGCTTTTTATTTTAAAAACTTTTGAAAGCACATTAATTCATCATTTTAAGAATAAGAGGATCTAAAGGCTTTAATATAATGAAAAACATGAATTCAGTCAAATGTGTCTACACTTTGATTGCTACTATAGGCCTATTATTTTCATCAGACTTATTTGGTATATAGTACATTGGGAAAATTAAGTTGAAAGAAATGAACAGGACTTCTAATTAATAAGATGGTTTTAAGTGCGAGTTCTCTCATATTATTTCATATTTTTATCTGGCTTAATGACCAAATTTACTATGCCATTGCAGAACCATGAACTCTCACGTCTGCATTTCTATTGTCCCTGGAAGTGGTATTATGTCATGTGTCTGAAGAAGTCTTGGAAAGAACTTTGACTTAAAAGGTATAAGTAACAGCATAATTATATTAACTACACCATTAATAAAAATTGGGCATTTATAATGTTACAAAAGATTTCTGTTTTAAATAAAAGCTATTTAGTAAAGAATCATGAAACAAGTATCCTGATTTCCACAAAAAAAAAAAAAACCTTAGGCAGCACAAATGCTTTCAATGTTTATAATAATATGAAATGTTAATGAGTGATTTCTGAAGGATCACGTGACACTGAAAAAAATGGAGTAGCCCAATCATGCTAAAATTCAGATTTTTCATCACAAAAATTAATTGCATCCTAAAATATTTCAAAAAGCAAACATTTACTTTAAATTCTAATAATGTTTCACAATTCCTATGAGTTTTATGAGAACAGATCACCTTCAGTTATCTTAAATTTTTGTGTCTGCCTCGTGCTAAACTCTGATGAAAACCTAAAAGTGAAACTTTACACTCGCATCCTATTTGTTCACATTTTCATTTTTAGAAAATGTGAAAAGAATGAAGACGTGGCTATTTAATGAAGTCTGATTGAAATAAACTTCAGAGATTGTTACGAACTCCTAATCTTGAAACTCTACATGCGTCGCACCTGTTCATTTAATTGTAAGAAATCAATCTCTTGCTGCAAAATCGAGTTAGCTCCCCATCACTGCACACTCAGTCAGGTTAACATGATGAACGCTAATGAGGGGTTATTTCTGTCACTGCTGCGTCAAAGGCTGCGTAAAGTGAGGGGGAGAGAGCATCTGTAATTAAGAGCCATTCGCTTATCATCTTGGAAAAAGAATCTCTTCATAATCACCTTTAATATTAATTAACCATCAGTTTTCCTCTGTTTTAAAAGATTACACACTTCCCATGATAAAACATTGTTTTGGGTAATCTTGTATTTTTTTTTTTCATGTATATTCTGTCTCATGTTATGTTACAGGGTTCCTATTGATTTGACAATTTTTTTCAAGGAGTTATCTTCTTTTAAGATGGCTTTAAAAAACATAAAACATAAATATGACGCAAAGTAATTTTTCCTGTTCATGGGGTGTTTGCATTTCACAAGTCTACCAATTGAGGGAACCAAAGGATCAGTAACCATAATATTCGTTCTTGACATGTCAGAAAGCTTCAAGCAGTTTCAGAAGGGTTTCTGCTACAAAATAAGCTCTTGATATGAAACCTGGTTGCCATCCGTGTGTTTGACCATCATAATTTGTGAAGAAAATAATAATAATAATAATAATAACATAAACAAAGAAAGTTTTAGTTTTTATCGGTCAGATAATTTGTATGAAAAGGACTACATCTAGTTACATTTCAGTTCTTGGTTTAAGTTAATATTTTATAGTAATCATTTGTGGATAAAAAACTAAATTACATTTTAAATATTACCAATGCATTTCTGCCGTGTTGCCAGAGCTAAGAGTTAATTTCCACTTGTTTGCTTTATCTTTACCATGATATCTGTGTTGAAAGTTTGTCAAGTTTGTCACAAGAGCCTAACGTTCTTCAGTTTTGTGTATAATTTAGTCAATACATCTGATATCTCTCGACTATGTAAGACTGTAGTTCAAAGAAGAACTTTAAGTAAATACTGAAACACGCAGTATATGGTAAATTGTATTCATTTCTGCAGTTGGTCTTTGTTGTGAAAAAAAAAAACAATATATATATATATATATATATATATATATATATATATATATATATATATATATATATATATAATTCTCTCTTTTTAGTAAAATAGGGGTGAAGGAATGAAAAAGTCTAGTTTTAAAGAAGAATGGGCAGGGGTGAAAAAAAGTTTTTTTTTTTTTTTTTTAAGTGAAACTTTATGTAAGTTTATTATTATGAAAAAAATAACTATTTTCAAATATTACATTAAATATATTTTCAAAAACATGTTTTACTTTAAAATTGCAAGAAAATCTAAACCATAAAACTAAACAAGCTGTGTTACAAATATGAGGATGATATTTCAAAAAGTGAGTGTTTTAAGTAAGATTTTGTTTGGGTGCGGTACCAAACGTTTCCGCTAGATGAAATTAATAATTTTATTCAGGACTTTTGAATCTTTTTAGTTATTAAGTGTGTGTGTGTGTTCACATGGCAAGTGCTAATTGCTAAATTATCAAAAAGTGGATAACAAGAACCTTTGTAGATTCACGTTCCCCAGTTGTGCAAACAACCTTTGGCTGCTTCACAGAACCACTTTTATAAATACACTGAACACGACCAATGTCCAGCAAGGCCTCAACAGTCTCTTTGACACCTTCATTCATACCTGTGTGAAACAGAGATTGCTGACGGTTTGTCTATGATTGGATTGATTGGATGAGGGTATGTTGCAGCTGGGATGTCTCCACAGGGAAGTAAGGTTAATTAGGAGAAGATGATGAGATTGATGATGGATTGAGGTCTGTAGTGCAATGTAGATACATTCAGGCCTACAGACGACACAACACATTCCCCTGACCTGCCCAGTCAGCCTTCAGCTAACGCAAGCAAACGTGCTGCCTGCGTTAATGCTGTTGGCCCAATTCAGCAGCACTAAACCACAATCCAGGTTTGAGTCATTGTGCTCATGTTGCTAATGGTCCAGCCTTCCAAATGTAGCTTTCACTCACTTGTTTGTACAAAGCTGCCAACACATCAAGCCCTCTTGTATGTTATCTACAACAGCTGCAGCTAGATTATATTCATTATGAAGAGGAACTGTCACGTCCGTCAACAGTAAAGGTCCACTTCCAGGACCCCGGCACTCACGCGCTGCTGATGCCGGGAGTGTTTCACCTGAGTTTATGAGCTTTCTCAGCTGCGCTCATGATTCAGATTAGAAATGATTCAGGTGTATCCATATAAATCAGTGGACACACCTTGAGACTAGAGCGTAGGTGAGGAATTTATTGCACATGTTATAGTGCTGGATCTTTTCTAAGAAGGAAAATAATCAGTGTGAGCTCGTCTTTATCTTTGAGCCTTCACACTTGTGAACTGAGCCTCAGCTAATAGGCTAGTGACAAATGGTCAAAAAGTGCTTTAGTTTTCGAGATACCCCTACCGGAGGTAGAACTAAACCCAACAATGTTTTTCTTAATCTCTAAGGTCTCCCATATATGAAATGGATTCTTGGCTAAAAATATTTTACTGCTAAGATTGTTAAATTAACAGATATTTTTATACACCACAAAACCAATAAAGGACTAAAATTTAGCCTGTCCGTATGGGAGTTAAGGCATATAAACTAATGCAGATCAATCACACAAGCTCTGAGAGCTTTGAAACTTGACATGTTTGTAGTCAGGAAGTTGATTTAACTACTAGAAAAGACTGGATGTGAATATCTTGATGTATGGAATAAATAGACACATGTAAACACATATCTAAAATAAGCGGACATGCACAAATTCAATATCTATGCAGAATGTTTTCATTTACTTTGTGTTTGCTTTGCCTGGCATTATCATAGAAACACATATGATGGCTTGTTGGAAAGGTGGGGTTGTGCTGAATCCAGCAATACCAAATATGTAAATATATGATAAAAGAGAAGTGTTCTGTCACTCAATGTATGAGGTGTCCAAAATGAATGAAAATGGAACACTGACATAATTGAGTCCAAACCCATTCATTATCAGTGGTGAGAAGAATGTTGAGGAATTCAAATATAAGAGACATCAAAAAATATTAAATATGGCACCTTGTACTATATGGAAACAAAGATTGAAATCGAAAGATAACACCTTACCATAGCACAAACAGGAGACCAGGAGTTTTAACTTAATTAACTTTTTAATAAAACTATAACTTAACTTCACACAATACAACTTAAATTATTAATATGTAAATATATAATAAAAGAGAAGTGTTCTGTCACTTAATGTATGAGGTGTCCAAAATGAAAGAACGATGGACAAAATAGCCTCAAGTCCAAATCACATTAACAGTGGTGAGAGAAATGTTGACAAATTCATGGTTACTGCAAAGTAACTTACATTAGGTAAGTGCTGATCTATATTTATGATACATTTAATAATGATACATTTCATAAGGCACAGTATACTATACAATTCATATGAACCACAGATCCAATTGAATCAGGTTAACATTGGAATGGAACACCTTTATTAAAATATCGTCACTGACGGGCAGAATCCTCGCATGTCCAAATTTTGTCTATTTCATATTATTTCACAATTCAACGCTATTGGTCAAACCCCACGTGGTAAACAATCTAAAGTGTTGAAAATAGATTGAGAGCAAATCTCTTAACTCCATTGGGCACTTCAACTGTCTGAGAATCCTCGTAACGCCACCTCTTCTTCACTCCACGGCAGGAGCTTCCACGCCATTTTGTGTCCTCAGGATTTAAAGTCGCAACGATTGAGAAATCCTCATCGAGCAACACATAAAGCAAGCCTTAACTCTGATTTTATCTATTTTAAACTATGATATCAGTTATTGATGTATTTTAAATGTCTACTTATTACTAGGCAAGGCAAGGCAAGTTTAATTATATAGCACATTTCATACACAATGGTAATTCAAAGTGCTTTACATAAAATAAAGTAAAATAATCATGAAGAAAAATAATTAAAAATAAAGACAAGCAATTTTAAAACTTTTAAAATTATGAAAAACACTTCTTAACTAAAATGAATTTAAAAACAGTTAGAAAATGATTTTACATAAAAAAAGTGAAAATATAGTGCAATCAGTTCGGACATTGCACAGTGCTCATTTAATAAATGCACAGCTAAACAATGAGTTTTGAGTCTAGATTTAAATGTTACTAGTGTTTTAGCACATCTGATCTCTTCTGGAAGCAGATTCCAACTGCAGGCAGCATAGTAACTAAAGGAGGACTCCCCTTGTTTTGTGTGAACCTTTGGTATTTCTAACTGACTCGATCCTAATGATCTGAGTGCTCTGTTAGGTTTATATTCAGTGAACATATCTGCAATATATTTCGGTCCTAGGTCATTTAGTGACTTATATACGAGTAAAAGTACTTTAAAATCAATCCTAAATGTAACTGGAAGCCAGTGTAAGGACCTGAGGACTGGTGTGACATGCTCAGATTTTCTGGTTCTAGTCAGAATCCTGGCAGCAGTGTTCTGCATGAGCTGCAGCTGTCTAATGGTCTTTTTGGGAAGGCCGGTGAGGAGCCCATTACAATTGTCCACCCTGCTGGTGATAAAGGCATGAACAAGTTTCTCCATGTCTTGGCTGGAAACAAGAAGAAGAGGATGGTTCACTCTTGCTGTGTGGTCGATTGTACGGTTAGTTGGGGGCCTGATAAAAAGTTTTTTCGAATTCCCTCCGAAAAGGATAGCGAAAAATGAAAGAAATGGTTGCGTGCAATTAGGCGATTGAACCTGGACGTTTCGAAGAAAGCCTGCAGCTTCTGATCGAGTTTGTGAGGCACATTTTGTTCATGGTAAGTCTTAGTGACTATGTTTTTATAGAAGATTGAATAAAAATAAATAAAACTGAGTCAAATCAACCGAGTCATATGTTTTCGCTTTCTGATTCAGGTATCCCAAACCGCAATCCACAGCACCCAGACTATGTTCCTCACATCATTCTGTAGCTGTGCTTTGCTGCAAGCCTCACTAGTACATGCAGCATTTGTAAGTCCTATCCTGACAGCTGCTTCTACTTTAAACATTAAAGCTGCTACACGACTGCATGTTTCTCCAAGACTGGATTTGAAAGAAGGAGAAATGTGTAAGCTGTGATATACAATTTTTCACCATTAGTACAGACGCCATTGAAAGTCTCACACTGAAAACAATTGAATTGGTACAACAGTCACTACATTTTCAGTAAATAAATAAGTAAATAAGAACACTGATCAATGAAGACTTACCCGGATTTGCAGTCGCAGTGAGCAGTGATTATTTTGCCGTTCTCTTTGGCGATCACCCACGGGAGATGCGAATCATGCTGTGACTCTGCTTGGCCAGGTCTAACCTCTGCTTTTAGCACGATCACTGCTTTCTGTTTGGCAGAAAAGATTGGCCCAACTTTTCGAGAAACAAAATAATCATAGGCCTTCAGACTTTTGAAAGCCTTTAATCTTTAATGGGTTTCTATTAAATAAGAATAAATGTCTCCCCAGCAGATTGGTGGCCAAGACACGGGCGAGTCGGACCAACGTTTTTTGTCATCCCAGATTTCATATGGGCTTTGAATAGCTTCGATATTGTCACCAATACAAATTTTGAGCTTCTCTCCAAACCTCCTCCGGTCTTCAGATGTTAAAGTGCTTATTTATTGAGGATTTTGCCCGCTAAAGGCCGTTCACACCAAGCACGATAACTATAAAGATAACGATAAAGATATAGTTCTAAAAATCGTTCTCAATATTAAAGAATAGCAGAGTCCACACAATAACTATAACAATAAAGAAACGATATCGTTGGAATCACTTTCAGAATGATTTTCCCCCCTGATTAACGATAAAACATTGCCAACCAATCAGAATCAATCCTGCTGTAATGAGCTCAAGAATTTAAAGCAGCAGACGTGCCGTTAAATCTGGGTATCATCAGCATAGCTGTGATAGGCAATTTGGTTCTTTCTCATTATTTGACTTAGTGGAAGCATATACAGGCTAACCAAGAGCGGTGCAAGAATTGACCCTTGTGGCACTCCACATCTCATGTACGTCCACTTAGACTTATGCTCTCCTAGACTCACATAATAGCCTCTCCCTTCTAAGTATGACCTGAACCATTTGAGTACCATCCCAGAAAGCCCAACCCAGTTTTCCAGTCTCTGTAGAAGTATGTTATGATCGATAGTACTAGGGTTATTATTACTAGGCTTATTATACATGTGCATTGAAGTTTTAAAATGTATCTAATTTCTAATTCTACTTGTATTGAATTAAATGTTTTGGATACCAGCATTAAATTATTGTTTTTATTATTATTTTACTGACTCAAAGTTGGCACTGTGCATGTAAAATGCCCCAAGTAGGCCAACAGGTTTTATTTATGGGAGAAAAAAGGTCTGTCTACTGGTGCCAAGTAAGCCTATCTTTGCATAACTCTTTTTCATTTTTTACAATAACGAATGAAAATCGTTAGGTTAGATACATTTGAGTAGGCTTGTTTTGTTAAAAATCCATAGCTGTAATGCTTCGGTAATGGTCCACACAGCTGTAAGGCTCCACACAGCTCACGCTGAAAAGTGACGCAGTGCCTTACTCGGAGACTGGCCCCATTCTCTCTTGCACGGATGCTTCGCTAGCATCATCGGATGCCTATCAGAATCCGGGAGTTAAGACCGCAGTTTGAGCCAGTGGCTTGAATTGATATGGCTCAGGCCCTGGCCCTGTGTCCTCAGACACCTCGGCATCCTCCACTTCAGGTGAAGGTGGGGGAGAAAAGTCCTCTACTTGAAATGAACGCTCTGTTGCAAAACTACTTGCGTCACTAGAGTCACTCTCCATTTTAGCGACTCTAACAGCAGCTGTCAATTAATCTGTCACTGAGGGTCTCAGGTTCACGCCGCACCGGCTCAGCCCTGCCCATGGTTTGTCCCCTCTATCTCCGCTGTGCTCTGCCCACTTTTCAGCATTTTTCAAATATTGCCAGTGGGTGGAGTCAGGCTCTGACCAGGGGTTTAGTTACCCCTTAAAGCCTTATCTCTTGTCAAAAGGCTCGACACGACCGCAGACTTTGATGAACACTGCTGGCAGCAGCGACGTCTGTGTCTGTATCATTCTTATCAATGAGTGCATAACCTCGTATCTCCCCACTCCCAAGTCATAAAAATCTCGTATCTCAGATTAAACATGATTTTGTCCCACCCTCTTTGTTTTTTGATGATGGAAGCATAAAGAAGACAACAGCAGCTGCCAAGTGTAAAAGAACCATCAGCATATATCATTGATGGCATGGATCTTCTTCAAATGCTCAATGATTCAGCCTTTCAAACGTACAATGACCTGGGTGAGTGTGTCTGGAAAAAGATCGCAACTTTAATGGGAAAGGAAGGTAACAGCTGTGTCGTTATAGTTTTTGATAGATATGACCACCAACACTCAATCAAAGATCTTGAAAGACAAAGAAGAGGCACCAAGATGGGCATCCTAGCACCAACCTGGATGAGCTGAGGTGTCAGCAGCAAATCTACCCCCAACAGAAGATGGCTTCCAGCAACATGTGCTGAGAGCCGTGTACCAAACAGCAGTGTGGCATCACAGCCACCTGGCCAAAACTCTTCTCTGGAACCCAGTTGGTAGAGGATGGAGGCTCAGAGAAGGTGGCTGCATTTAATCTGTGATGTTCCAGAAGGCACCAGCACCTAAAGGAGTTAGAGACCTCACCCACCTCTACTGTAAAGACGGAAACTGCACCGATGCCACCAAATGCCAGTGTCTTTCTGTGGGCTTGACCTGCACAGGGTTTTGCTCTTGCCCTGACTGTCCAAATATGACCCACTTTGTCACTGATGACAATGTGGATGAGTGGTGTGTTGCAGTTGTAACATCATGGGGAGTTGACCCCATAATGTTTCAAGAGGGTCTGGCTGTAGGCTTGTACTTGCACTCTCAGACTTGCACACTCAGACATTTGCACTTCCGCTAGTGACATCACTTGCAGTCTTTATTTATTTATTTATTTATTTATTTTTATTACTTTTCATTTGAATTTCCCAACATTTTATAAAGCCAGGTTGTGAAAACAAGAAAAAAGAAACTAAATTACAATGTCACTTGCAATTGCTACTTGAACTCTCCGCTACCTGTGACTTCACTTGCAATCAACACAAATCGTGCATGTTGCCAATGGAGACAAGACGCTGTGGTGGTGATTAAATTATTAAAACTAATTTAGTACTATAACGTACAGGGTCCTGCAAGAAAAAGACAAGATCGGCAAATCCATGGCCAGAACATCAGAATATGAACATTTGCACAAAGTCTCTAGCTAAGCGTAGAAAAAAAACACTTAACATGGCTTAATATATTAAGATGCTATTAAAATATCAAATTAAATGTACAGTTCATTAATATAAGGAATATGTATATAGTATTTTCCTCACATACCGCAAAATGTGGCATAATGGACATAGATGAGAAAGGCCAAACTCATGCTTCTCTACTTTATTAAAATACATAACTAATATGTACAGGCAAGCAGGTGAGCCCAGAATAAACGCAACACGCAAAGTTTCACATTAAACATTTTTCCATATAGAATAAACTGTCTACAACTTGTTTATATCACTGTCTTTGTCCATTAACCTACATTATGTGTTTTATTTATAATGATTTTCTATAGGAGGAAAATGTTTAATGTACAATTTAACGCACTGCGTTCTGTACTCGTCTTCTTGCCTGTACGGAGTTGATCCTTTTAAAATCACTTAATGCATAATGCCCGTTCATATTTGCTGGTCTGTATGTACTTAGAGTCAACAACAAGACATATAGGCTAGGCTAGGCCTACTAAATTGTCTTTATCATCTTAGTCTGTTATTAGGCCACATTAAGCGTTATGTTGTATGGGAGGACAAAGTTTGCACATTGTGTTCATAGCCATCTGCTTGACTTGCAGTACATTGAATAATAACTATATATCGAATTTGATCTTTTAATTGAACTTAATGTGTCTGAATACATTATGCCATATTAAGTGTTAGGTTTTTTCTACAGGAGGAAAACGCTTAACAAAAGACTTTGTGCATTGCGTTCATATTCTGCTGTTCTGTGGCCAAGGTCTGTGCTTGCCTTTTTCTTGCAGGACCCTGTACGTTATAGTACTAAATTAGTTTTAATCGTTTAATCACAACCACAGCGTCTTGTCTCCATTGGCAACATGCACGATTTGTGTTGATTGCAAGTGAAGTCACAGGTAGCAGAGAGTGCAAGTGGCGATTGCAATTGACATTGTAATTTAGTTTATTTTTTCTTGTCTTCGCCACATGGCAACTGTTATAAAATGTTGGGAAATTCAAACAAAAAGTTATCAATACATAGAACAAAATAAAAAATAAAGACTGCAAGTGACGTCGCTAGCAGAAGCAGTGTCTGAGAGTGCAAGTGCAAGTCTGCAGCCAGACCCTTCTCCAATGGTTACCAAAAGCAGTTGATGTTCCAAATGGTTGCTGCTAGAAAATAAACTAAACAGCCTGAGAAGACAGGGCTCATTTCCCCGAAGAGTGTTTGTTTCTTTAGTTAGATTGCCATTTGTTTTATTTAAGACAGTAATTTAGGTTGTATTGTGTGAAGTTAAGTTATAGTTTTATTAAAAAGTTCATTAAGTTAAAACTCCTGGTCTCCTGTTTGTGCTATGGTAAGGTGTTATCTTTCGATTTCAATCTTTGTTTCCATATAGTACAAGGTGCCATATTAAATATTTTTTGATGTCTCTTATATTTGAATTCCTCAACATTCTTCTCACCACTGATAATGAATGGGTTTGGACTCAATTATGTCAGTGTTCCATTTTCATTCATTTTGGACACCTCATACATTGAGTGACAGAACACTTCTCTTTTATCATATATTTACATATTTGGTATTGCTGGATTCAGCACAACCCCACCTTTCCAACAAGCCATCATATGTGTTTCTATGATAATGCAAGGCAAAGCAAGCATAAAGTAAATGAAAACATTCTGCATAGATATTGAATTTGTGCATGTCCGCTTATTTTAGATATGTGTTTACATGTGTCTATTTATTCCATACATCAATATATTCACATCCAGTCTTTTCTAGTAGTTAAATCAACTTCCTGACTACAAACATGTCAAGTTTCAAAGCTCTCAGAGCTTGTGTGATTGATCTGCATTAGTTTATATGCCTTAACTCCCATACGGACAGGCTATATTTTAGTCCTTTATTGATTTTGGGGTGTATAACAATATCTGTTAATTTAACAATCTTAGCAGTAAAATATTTTTAGCCAAGAATCCATTTCATATATGGGAGACCTTAGAGATGAGGAAAAACATTGTTGGGTTTAGTTCTACCTCCGGTAGGGGTATCTCGAAAATTCAGGGGCATTGTCACTAGCCTATAAGCCCCGCCTTCACATCATTCTGACCAATCCAACAGTTATTGCCCTTCTGCCATTTTCGAGCTTTCCCTGTGAAAAAAAACCCCAACAACATCTAAACTAGCTTTTGGCTATTCTTTGCATTTTTTTCTTTCATTTAGCCAAGCTGAAAGAACAGACTAAGAACCGTTTAAGCAGGTTCTATTAATAGAGGATTTGTTTTTATTCCCTATTTTTGAACAATTTTTTGGAATTATCCAAAAATATGCCATCGCGTTGATAGGTCATTTAGAGTAAATTTAATTAGTATTATTTTTCCTTTGCTCTTTAAACAAGTCTTGAGAAGTTCATTTTGTAATCTACATTATGTGTTGCCTTTCATTTTTAGTAGAATTAACATTGTCTCATACATTTGCTCCAAAGTCCATTAATGTTACTTATATAATTCTATATTATGATTCAGGTCATCATTGCATGACAGTAATTAAAATGTTCGTAGTACCATAGTCCTATTTTTTTTTTTTTTTATCCATTTCAAATGAATGAGCCTCATTCACAATTACAGAAAATAACATCTGTCAATACTCCCGTTTTATTGCAACTTCCAACAAGTTCTTCAAAGAAAAGCAGCAGATAAAAATGCTTTGCAAAACCACAAATCAATCAAGTCAGTGTTGCCAAAACTGTGGTTTTACCACGGAATTGGGTTTCTTCTACTCTGTTGCTGCAGGTTGTTGCAGGTTAATACCATCCCTCCGGAAAACACAATTTTGTTGGGGACCCTCATTGGGATAGTTTTGAGTTTAGCTGGTTTTGTTTCGTAGACATGGCTACCCTGACTTCAGCCCATGTAAGAATAATATTCAGTTAATTTTAATCACTTTATGAGGATGTTTCATAACGGCTGTTAATGAAAACCTCCACTTCCCATTCCTATTGGATGTTCTCTGCATTAACAACAGTAACCAGAGGCGGCAGAGCTTAGCAAAGGGTTAACTGTCACTGTTTGGCTTTATCAACTACATCAACTAAAAGTGTCACTTGATCTAAACAGTTCCTTCTTTAAAGCAATCAACGTTTCTCTGGTGTAATATTTCCTTTTTTTTTTTTTTCTATCATAGTTTTGATGAACTGCTTCATATCAAATAATGTACCGCTGCTGGAGTTTTGCGTGGCGCAGCGAGCATCCCAAGCAATAAAACAGCACGAGCTTTTGCGAAACGTGTCAAACGGGCTCCCATAACCCTCAGCCGCGCACCTGTGTTGATGTTGCTTCATTTCTCTGATGATGTGTGGCGATAATCAAAAGGAGATCCTGAACACAGATATGTTCTCTCTTGGCTATTGAGCCATCCACCGCTTCCAGCCATGCACCTGTACCCCTCCTCGCTCCTGCAGCAGCGAGCCGTGTTTTGCTTGGCATTTCTCATTAAAAACTTGCTCAGCTTGACACCGTGGTTTCCTAAGTGAGGCTTTCACAAAGAATCTGTCAGTACAAACACCTGACAGCTTGTTAATAACAGATTTCCACCATAACAATACGGCGCTATTGTCGGCGCTCGGGTCAGACTCGATCTAAGAAACAGAGTAGTCGGAAAATCAACATTTATTCCACACATTTGTGCCTAACTGGACATAAGGTGGATAAGGTCAGACTGACTTTGGAAAGACAATGCATGCCAGCTCGATCTGGACTGGATTGGCTAGCATGACCTCGATGTTCAAAAACATTTATAGAATTTATAACCTTTTTGGGACTTTTTCGAACGGCCTATTTTGGGGCGACGTGACATACTGCTCTGAGCCATAAGTAGAGTCTATCCTCTTTAGCATAGGATTTAATGATGCTTGAATGTGCACTCTCTTACATGTGCGGCCCCTGCCACCAGAAAAGTTTTTGAGAGGCAAGTTAACAGACCGTGAAAAGGCGGCACAGATGGCAACATCCTAGGTGGTAATTATCCAGCACCTCCTCTGGAAAAAAGGCAAGAAAGTAGAAAGTAAAAACACAAGATGGGTGTTACCATCAGGTCAGACTCTGACACCTCTTGCAAGTCAAATCAAATCACCAGGGTCCTGCGGGGACAGAGGCGGGTCTGATGTCACAGGTCACGTCGTCCAATAAGAGGATGATTTCTAGCTTCACTGCTTTACATGCTTGAGAGGAAGTTTTTCCCCTAGTGTTATGTATTCGATGAGCTGGGTAAGCCGGCCATAATAGGAGCATTTATGCAACATTAAAGCTGTTGTTAAGAGCTTAAACGTTTATTTTGGTGCAGATCTATTAAAATTAGAGGTGACGGTTCATTTGAATCCTGTTTGATTTTTGGGGTGGGGGGATTCGATGCATTACAGGGTGATGGCTGTTCCAATGTACAAGTGCCCATGCAAAAATATGTTAATGCTGCCCATATTAGAATCTTTGTCTGGTTGTCATTCTCACATGGGGCACATCAAAGCCATATGACCTGATTTTGCACCTGCTGTTTAATTAAATTTACAAGACAGACACACTCTCCACTCCTGGTGATATACAAATCAGTTTTTATTACCCCGGCCCTGTAATTTACAAGGCAATCGACTGATGTGTGGAGATGGTGCCTGCCAAAGTGGTCCCTCAGAAAAGATATAGAAACTCTCAACACTGCTCCAGTTCTGCTTCTTACGAGAAAGCTTGAGCGGCGTAGATAATGAACTGTAGGGATATATCTGCCTTGTTGGAGAGGGATATATCTGCCTTACTTTAGAGATATAGACTTTTCATGTAATGATGCAATATCCTTGGCACTAACAAAAAAGTGGGATGGTATTGTTTTCTGAAAATGTACTTTGGTTTTATCATAGTTGAATTGATGCTGCTAATTGCACTGAATATATATATATATATATATCTTGGGGCTCCACATACAGAAAATAATAAGAGTATTCATTTAGCACCATGTTATATTGTAAATTCATACATTATCATACTACAACTTAAAATCGTATTACATAAAAAGAATGTGTGTTCAGTGTGTAAGTAAAATGTTTTACAACTTTTCTTTTCTTCTTTTCTTTTTTTTTTCTTATATTTGTCATTGATCATATAATTGTTATGTTTATAAAAGTACCATGTCTCATTACCTTCTGACATTACCAGGCATATTTCTTTCAGGATTCAAAAAAAAAAAGAAAAGAAAAGAAGAAACACTACTTTGTGTATCATATAAATTCTGCTTTGTATCTTGTCAAAGGGCTCAGAGCACAAATGTGTGGCTTGTTGTCAATTAGAATTTGCTCTGATGCTTTTTATTTTAATAATTTATAGTTTAATAAATTGATCAGATTTATCCTCTACTTATCATTCCGAGCAAACAGGCAATAAATCTCTCAGTTAAGTCAGTAAATCCGTGTTATATCTGATTTAAAAATGGCAGGGGTATTTCAATAAAAGACATTTCAACCATCTAAATCCTTTAATTCTGTAGTAACATGTTAAATTCCATAAAGCCATGCAGGCTCAGAGCACATCTCCAATATCTGTGCACTCGGTGCAGATTTGCGATTGCATGTGATTCAGACATGCCCCCGGTCGCAGTGGAGTGCGCTTCTCAGGCAATCCATAATAGATGATGAAATTTGGCAAGCGGTCGAGCCTTATGGTCCATTCTTCCTCCCGCAGCTGCTTGTTTTCCCACAACTCATCTGTGCTGACCAAGTTGTGTGCTGGAGTACGTGTCTGGGTCCGTATGTCACCGGCTCTGCCTTCTAGCGCTCCTCCTGCAACTTTCCATTATTCAACATGTCAGAGGAAAGGAAAGACAGACAGACAGACAGACGTTTAGAGGGTTCCCTCTTTTAGCACACTTACACAGAGAACAGAAAGTTCTAAAGCACACGCAGGTGGAAAGAAGCCTGAATGGCACAGCATGACTAGGAGTGGGTGACTGACTGCATCCCAATTCACATACCTAGACTAATATGGAGTGCCACAAGGATCCGTCCTAGGTCTCTTCTATCTTCAATATACATGTTGCCCCCTGGTAATATTACTTACTCAGCTATATATCTCATAAGAAACCAGATGAAACTTCTAAATTAGACTAATTTAAAAATTTAAAAGATTGGATGACCAATAATTTTCTCCTATTAAATTCGGATAAAACAGAGATATTAATTATTGGACCAAAAAACAGTACACAGAATCTTTGCAATTTGCAACTAGATGGATGCACTGCTACTTCCTCTACAGTCAAAAATCTGTGTGTTATATTAGACACAAACTTGTCTTTTGAAAATCATATTTCCCATGTTACAAAAAACTGCATTCTTCCATCTTGGAAAACATTGCCAAGCTACGAAACATGTTATTTGTTTCTGATGCAGAAAAGCTAGTTCATGCATTCATGACCTCTAGACTGGACTATTATAATGCACTTCTAGGTGATTGTCCTGCATCTTCAATAAACAAGCTACATGTAGTCCAAAATGCAGCAGCTAGAGTTCTTACCAGGTCAAGAATATATGATCATATTACCCCAATTTTACAGTCTCTGCACTGGCTACCTATTAAGTTCCGTATCAGTTACAAATTATCATTACCTACCAATAAGGCCCTAAATGGTTAAGCTCCTGCGTACCTAACTAGTCTTCTACCACGTTGCAATCCATAAGGTCACAAAACGCCGGACTTTTGATAGTTCCTTTGATAGTAAAGTCCACTAAAGGAGGTAGAACTTTTTCACATTTAGCTCCCAAACTCTGGAATACCCTTCCTGATAATGTTCGGGGTTCAGACACACTCTCTCTGTTTAAATCTAGATTAAAAACGCATCTCTTTCGCCAAGCATTTGAATAATGTATCTCATAAAATGTGACTGCAGTTGTATCTGATCAAATGCACATTCTTATTCTTTTGCTTGGGTTAAACTAATTAATTTTACTTTGCTGGAACAGCAGCTACGCTAATGATGTCTCTATTCATTTCTATGTTTTGCCATGGGATTTACATCCCGTGGTAACTAGGATTTACACAAACTCCAGTCTGGATCCAGAACACCTGAGAAGAGATAATGCTGACCATCAGAGGAACTCAGATGATGCTAACCCTGAATCAACAAACAGAACTAACAAATATTGCTACAAGTGTGACTGCATCATATAATAATTGCTATTAATAATGTTCATCGTCTGGTTGACTACGTCTTGTATTAATTTTTCAGAAAAATCCTGTCATATGAGCACAAACTGACAGTCACCACTTATAAGCTACTACTAAATATTGTAGAAACGTCATTTTCTGTAAAGTTGCTTTCTTATGATTTGTATCGTAAAAAGCGCTTTAGAAATAAACTTGAATTGAATTGAGCTAACTAACAAAGTATAAACCTTTATTTTATTTATTATTTTTATGACACTGTTTGTATTTGTATTTAAGTCTTAACATGTGGAATTCTTGGCTTTGTGGTTGTGGGCATTATCAGCCAATTTGTTATGAAGCTAGTCCACTAATAATAAGTGAGTGACGTGACATTCAGCCAAGTATGGTGACTCGGGGAGCAGTTGGCAGCCATTTATGCTGCGGCACTCGGGGAGCAGTTGGGGGTTGGAAGCCTTGCTCAAGGGCACCTAAGTCGTGGTATTGAAGGTGGAGAGAGAACTGTACATGCACTCCCCCCACCCACAATTCCTACCGGCCCAGGGCTCGAACTCACAACATTTCTATTGGGAGTCCAACTCTCTAACCATTAGGCCATGACTTCCCTAGCATGCTTGCTTCCACTAGAAAAATTCATTAGAAATAATACACTATCCTAATACGCTATAGACGTTGTTTTTGCTTTTGAGGTTATTTTGAGATGCACTAATATCTCATATACTTTTTAATTGAGAGTGTTTTTATAAAGTTTTGATTAAAAAAAACAAAAAAACAATTAATATAAATAACAATTGCCAGTTTTCCAGTTGTTAAACTTAAACTAAAACCAAACTGAAACTAAAACTGTCAATTGAAAGAAAAATCTGGAATTAAATAAAATATAAAATATTACATAAAAATAAATTCAAAGTAGAAAACTAAAACTAAATAAGGAAATTAATTAAACCTAAATAGTTATATGTAAATAAAATAAATAGTAATAACGTGTTTGTTTGTGTGTGTGTGTGTGTGTGTGTGTGTTTGTGCGTGCATTTTATGAGGTACAAATTTACAGTTTAAAAAAAAATTATAATATTGCGACAATGAGATCATTATAAGATAAAATTGTCATAAGATCATAATTGTGAAATATAAAGTTATATATAGACATATCTGTGAGACAGTTCAACCATTTTCTAAATATATACAATATGTGTGTTTTTATATATACATAATAAATATACACATCACACGCACATATATTATGAAAACAAAAACTTTTATTTTTGGACACGATTAATCACGGTTAATTGTTTGACAGCATTAATCATTTTTTTTATTTTTTTTATTATTTTTGGTCTGGTCCTGCCCAACACATCAACACGGGAGAATTGGACATCAAATGATTTCAAGGGGTCTTCAATATCAGTCATAAACTGAAACCAATCAAAGCTGTTGTGAAAGTATACTGAGCACCTATGCCAAAACAAATGAGGTATTGCTCATTGCTCTCTCTCTCTCTCTCTCTCTCTCTCTCTCACCCAGGAGGTGTTGGCTGATTGATGGCCTGGGTTGAGCCAGTATGGTAAGATGGCTGCGAGATGCTGATCAGCAGCTGTTTTCTCAGAGCGAGGGAAAGGGGGAAGAAGTTTTCCGCTTGCCCTTCAGGCGGACCAGGTGTCTCTAACTCCTCACTGTGTCATCCCCCAATCTTGGCACCGCGTTCCCAAACAGGTCCACTTCATTGTTGCGCTTCCTCAGAGATGGGCCCAAATTAATGCACGCACAGTACACCCAGCAGAAGAAACTCCCCAAAAATGTCGCCCAGAGCCTGGGTGTAGGACAGAACGAGAGTTTTTGCTGAATAGAAATGAGAGATGGAGTCAGAGAAAGCCAGAGAGGCACACAGGAGAGCTCCATTTGTTAAGGTGCAGGTGCAAAATTTGAGTGAATGCCAGGTTGCGCTCCTCTTTTTGGTTCCATATTAACACTGTCAGCTTTTTTGTTCATATCTAAATCTTTTTTGACAATGCTGCCTGCTTTCAGTGCCTGCTGCGATTTGCTCATTTGCTGTGTCGTAAAAAGTTCATATTTGTCTAGAAACTAGAAAATTAGCCAGTCATTATGGAAGTAAACACAGAAAGCTTTTAGGAAGTCTTGGTTGGTGCTTGTGCTCAACCGTAGATGAGTGCATTTGAATCGACTTAAGTCGGACTGAAGCAATAATTTATGCTATTTTACTTTAGTCCAAATGAAATTGTACCAGTTCGGGCTACGTATCCCAGAAGCAACTTAAACATAAATTGTTGGTAGAGACCACCAGTGCCAACTGTTCTACCATCCACTTAGGCATACAATGCTTTTGGCAAATGCAGTCCAGATCCAGGCTAGACAGATTGCGATTGTGTCATCTATGAAACTTTGCAAGAACAATACTCAAAAACTGGCATTGCAAGAAGATTCAGTTTTTGTTTTTGTTTTTTCATAAAGTAGTGCATCTTTCTATCTAATATAATGCGAGAACACAACAGAAGTTAACCGAGAGTCTCCAAAAAGTCTAATTGCTTTGGACTTTTGCAATTTTGATGATGACAGTTGGTATGGGAGGCGTATGGGCCGCAGTCAAAATTGAATAAAACACAAGGCGGGAGTTGGATGACAGCTTTAAACAGGGCAAGGCCACGAGTCTTCTCTTCTGTCTGTGGGAACAAATGCAGTCCTGCACCAAACATTGGCAGCCGCAGACCACAGCTTGGAGGCAACGGGAGAAAAATAACTTCTGTCAAAAGCAAGAACAAAGGAGAAAACACTCACGCCTGCACTTTACTCCTCATTATTTTGTGATTTCATAATCAAGACAACGGGATCTGATCTGCAAAACCGTGGACAGCTGGTCCGTTTCCACCACCGAGCCTGTTGGGATTTGTAGTTTTTTCTCAAAGACATGTGCGAATCCCCACCGTCCCTCCCCTCGTTCTCGATAACGGCCGACTTTTTCAGGAAACAGAAGGGGTACTCTGTTGTGCCGGGCTCTTTATTTCCTTCCTCCGTCGGATAAATAAAACATTGGGCACACTTTGAAGGGCCGGGCAGGGGGAAGTGGAGATTCAAAGGGATTGTTAAGAATCTGGGCTGTGTCCTTGCATGGATTCCCTGTTTCGTTTGCGCGGCTCCGCTGATGCTGCATTGTGGGTCGCAGATTGTGCTGTTTTTTCCAACCCTCAAGTGAGATGTAAAAGCAAGGCACCCATCTGCCGTGCAGCCCCTGAAAGCTCTGGCGTGTGGAAAGATAAGGAGAAAGAAGAGAGAGAAATGGAGAGGAAGATCACTGCTCTGAACCGTCACCAGATCTCAGTGGTTAAAAACTAGATAATACAATGCTGTGTAAAACCTGTAAAGATATTTTACACATTGCAATCATACTAGGCCCATCTGAGAAAGGAACAAAAAATATATATATATATAATAGTAATTTCACTACCAAGTGTTTTTCAGCATGACATGAAGTGGCTTTAGCTGAAAAAATAAATAAAAATAAATAATAATAATCCACAACAGCAAAACAACTGAAGATATTAAACTCCATCAAATAGTTACATTTACTAAAAATGGTAATGAAAATAAACAGCTATGCCAAGTAATGTTGTCCATTAGCAGAACTGTGTCATATTGAAAATGTACTTGCGGTTATGATTTATAAACAGCAATTTGTAACAAACTTCTGAGAAATAGTTGTAATTGTGAGAAAGTTGCAGTTATGCAAAAAGCTTGCAATTATTAAATATAGACACATTGTCATAATTGCAAAATGTAAAGTTAGAATTGTGAGGCACAAAGTTAAAAAAATGCAATTTTTATGTTGCAGTAGTTAAACGAAATACTATAGCGGAAGTCATGATCATAGTAAAGTCATAATTGTAAGACATTATGTCATAATTGTGAGATATAGTTATAGTAGATATAGAGCAATTGAGATATACAGTAAAGTCACATTTGTGAGACAGTTTGATTCCAAGAAAAAGTTGCAATTGTAAGAAATATTCAGTTAATAAATATAAAGTCACTTTGTGAGATATAAAGCTGTAATTGTAAGGTACAAAGTCACAACTCTGCGAAATAGTGAGATAATTGTAATTATGAGATAAGATATATAGAGTCACAATTATGAGAAATACAGTCATAATTATTTGTCACATTGTGAGCAATAAAGTCTTATTTGTTAAATATAAAGTCACAATTACTTAAAATAAAATCACAGTGGTGAGATACCGAGATTAAGAAACTCTTATGATCTCTGCCAATGATAATAATGATGTCAGAAAGGGAGGTTTCGCCAGCGTTTTTGATCTCCCCAATAAATTATCTTTGAAGCTTCTTCTAAAAGCAGTCCTCATTTGAACCTGAAGTCTAGACAAAACTGGTACCTTGCAGCTGAAACTGTCTCTCCTCCATGGTATCCAGTTTGGGATGTGAGGGGGTGGGACTACTGGGCGGAGAGCAGGTTGGGCGGTACTTCCTGTTCACACCTCCCACTCTGCTGTGAGCGAGCACAGGAGTGTCAGCACCCCTCCCCCACTCACAGCTGTCTGAACACACACACACACACACACACACACACACAGACAGGTGCTCAACTCACCTCAAATATTCAATGACAGACAGAGACTGATAATTCTTGCAAATGCTTTAAACCTGTATTCTCAGCACACGCTGCAAGGTGAATACATAATACTTTCATGTAGATTTGTATGTGTGAAGAGGCCATGTTAGGAAGATAACAGGGGTAATTTGACTTTAGAATATTTTAATGTGTTAAAATCATGAGGTGTATCTGGCCATTTAAAATGTGTTCATTATTTACAGTATAAGCTAACCACAAACCAGCCCTACTGATAAGGCTGCATTATTATGACCTAAAGAAAAAAGAAAATAAAGAAAAAAAAAACTATTTGTGGACTATTCTTCAACCATTCATTTATTGCTATATCATACAGTAAATTAATACACTGACTAAAATGTATTTATACAGTGAGCAAATAAATGTAGTCATTTTAAATTTGTAAATTATTGTAATAGACAGAACATGTTTCACTGATTCCATTCCATTTCTTTAATTAATCTACACCACAATATTCAGCCCGTTCAGATATGTTAGAAATCCTCAAATCCTATTTCAGTCGCATATGAAGAAAGCGGTTTTGCATCTATATTTAACTAAATTAAACGAAACCACTCAATCTAAGCATTTGATTTTAGTCTAATTCCACAAATTTAATCTTAACACTGTCCATTATTCAAATCAAGCAGTTTATTTTGTTCCATGTTCATATTATGTATTGTCTTGTATCACATTAGATACATTTAGATAACTTTCTAGTATATTTGTTCATTCCAAACAATATCAAATTAATTAAATTAATGAAATGTACACAATTAGTGTCTCTTAACAATAATAATAGTAATATTTATCATACAAAATAATGATGTGCTTCCTAATCGTTTAGATTTGGGACCTTAAATAGCGCCCCCTACAGAATTCACTGTGTAAATGACAGAGAGGACAATGAAGAACAAAGCGTTCCTTTTCCAAGATCAGATCTTCCTTCAGGCAACGAGGACCTACTTCTAAAACTTGAGACTGTGGGATAAGAATTAAAAACTCTTTCCCAAAGGGAATTGTCTTCATCGTTCTGAAACTGGGAACATCCCACAAGGTCAGATCCATAGACTGAAACGGATCTGAAATACAGAGATTGACTTTGACAAGAGGGCAAAAGAAATGGAGCGAAGAATCTGTCTCAAATAACTAAGAACACTAAGAAGTGCATATCATTGAGCCAAAAGAGACCTACTGGCGAATAGAAAAAATAAAAAAATAAAACACTCACGGCCCCTTCCAAGTGGACAGGTTTTGTTGTGTGATATAGTAGACAAGCAATAAAAGTAAAAAAAAAAAAAATTAAGAAAATCAGTAAATCAACAGAAGCATGACACCTCCAGGGACATATTCCCAAATCCCTGTAGGCTTGAACAGAGCTTCCAATATCTAAGACAAAGCAGTCCAGAGATATTTCTCATTAACATAAAAGAAGACCTGGATGAGCCAACTGTAGTAAAATATGCTCAAGCAAATACTTTAATTCAGGCAACATTAATAAACTGCAACTGTACCCATTTGTACTATACACTTGAATGCCCATGTGGATGGTATTACATTGGGAAAAGAAAAGTGAAAGAGAAGATAAATCAACAACAGAAAGACCTTCCTCTTTGTCTGATTGAAAAGAAAAAAATTCACTCAAAATGACTGAAGTCTACATATTATACAAAATTCTTAAGCACCTAATTTATTTTTGATTGAGGACTTGTGACACAATAATGATGGAAGGATCATATTTAGGAGATGAGCAAACACGAACGCCATGTTGTAATTATCAAATTATAGACTTTCTTTGAGTTGGGGGCATGCCAATTAAAAAAATATTATTCCCATTTATCAGATTTAGGAGGCTACAGGTTTGTGAGCCAAAACCATATTTCCCATCACTGTCTTAGAATGGAAGTCAGTCAAAAATACCTATACTCACGTTCAAAGTTTCGTGTTGGTAAGATTTTTCTTTTCCACAGGTTATTCACACCTGTGCAAAATTCACCTGTGAGGTGGATAGATTATATCGGCAAAGGAGAAGTGCTCACTAACACAGATTTAGACAGATTTGTGAACAATATTTGAGAGAAATAAGCCTTTTGTGTAGAAAAAGTCTTTGAGTTCAGCTCATGAAAAATGGAGGCAAAAATTGTGTTTATAATTTTGTTCAGTGTGTATATATATATATATATATATATATATATATATATACATATATATATATATATATATATATATATATATATATATATATATATATATATATACATATATATATATATGTGTATATATATATATATATATATATATATATATATATATATATATATATATATATATATATATATATATAAACAGCTATTATAAATGGTTTTAAAATATATTTATCTTAAATAATAATAATAATATTTATTGTTCAATAATATTGGCAGTATTTTTTATTGATAATTGCAAAAGAGGATCTTTAATGTTCAAAAACATAAAAAAAAAAAAAAATCGCTCTTCGTTTAGCTTGGTGTCAAAAAGCACAAAATAAACCTGTCTTTGTCAGTAATTGACAAAAAGGGGTGGGGGGAAATATATATATTTTTTCTGACTGAATAATATAATATAATATAATATAATATAATATAATATAATATAATATAATATAATATAATATAATATAATATAATATAATATAATATAATATAATATAATATAATATAATATAAAAATATGGTGATTGCAAAACATGTTATAAATCAGATATAAATATTCTTCATCATACTTCTTCATCATTTGCACTTTCCTTTATAGTCAGCTCTTTAAAAGACCCTTTTAAGACTTTAATAAGACTGTGTAGCCACAACATTTAGGTTCTAGCAAGGCCTTTAACTTTATATCCATCAAAAGTGCTTTGAAAAAAAACCCAAAATATAGTTCAGAAAGACAATAAAAAGTTGTGAAATAACACTAGTGCTCATGGGAAAGAAAGAAAATTGAAGTTCTGTGAATATTGCACTGCCTATCTGAGCTCAGCAGGATCCCAGACTGGCCTGCGGGGAGCAAAAAAGAAACCTTGTAGTTGTTGAAAAGTAATAATAAAAAGAAAAAAAAAGAAGAAAAAAATACAGTGTGGCTCAGAGCCGGTTCCCTTTCTACGGGCATACAGGGAGGGCCAGGCCTCACTGTGAAGATAAATGTCATTTTCAGCACACACACAGGCCTGCAGTGAGTGTGTGTCGCGTCTACTCTTATCATTCCTCACACACACACACACACACACACACACACACACACACACACACACACACACAGCTTTCTCTTTCAGGAACAATTAGCTTTATTCTGGGACTGGGTTTCTGAAATGTTATTCAGTGTGGTGAACTGGTTATTATATCACACAGACTGCAGCTGAGTCAATAATTCTATGTGAAAAGAAGAGTGGGCAAAGAAAGAGAGAAGAAAGGTAGAAATAGAGAATGAGTATTGTTTTTTAAATTGATCAAAGTACTTTTAGAGGGATTCGTGTGACACAGGTTTTGAAAGAGAGAGCTTGAGATTTGTTTTAACGACATATAATGCAGTGTTGCATTGGAGCTTCAGTAAGTAAAAATGAACCCAAAAAAAGCAGTAAAACTGCATCCGTTGTATATGACATGACAATAGCAGCAGCATGGCTTGTAAAGGAATCCCTGTATTCGAAGGGGGAATATGAGCCTCATTTAGATTACATGTAAAGTAAAACATTGGCATAAAGTCTGGTCTAGTCCACTAAACAGCTAAGAACTACATATTTAGGCAAGAAGAGACCATCTTGCCTAACATGTAAAACAAACACTTACAACTAAAATGAAGCACTTCGGGGGGTTTTATGCACTATTAAATCTGAAATTAACAATATCACAGTGAAGGTGAATTAATAATGTAACAATTTCAATGGTTTCTACAGATTAAACTGAAAAAAACTATTTATTTACCCACCCCCCCCCCCCCCCCCGCCACCCCCAGACATAACATTGTAATAATGTTTAATAACACTACTATTTTTACTGTATTTTTGATCAGTTAAATGCAGCCTTGGTAAACATGAAGGCTCCTTTTAAAATAATTAGAAAACGTAACCGCCATTTTTGAATATTAGTATATTACTTTTACTGTACCTGTAACAGTTATCATATATCTCCTAATTCTCTACAATAATTTCTAAGGATTATATAAGAATCTTTATAGCTACAGTAGTTTATGACAGCCAACTTGGTGGTGATATCTCAGCAACAATAACAATGATATATCATTAGAAAACTGAGACTTGACATTAAACTTTAAAACATAAAGTTTTAAAAACATATCCTAGCTATTAAAAACTTTTAACGAAACTCTTGTATAGATTCGGGGTTAAGAAATTTGATGTTGAAATATGAAACCAGATATAAGTTCCTGATCAGAAGCGTGATTATTATTGATGGGCGAAACAAAGCTATTTGAGATTTTAAAGAGACATTGCATTGAAGCTAATGATGCCTGCTGGTCAAATCACTGTAGAAAAAAAAGTCACCCCAAACATACATTAAGACAACATTTACAAACCAATTGAAAATATTACAACCTATTCAATGCAATTAACAAATCATCTATTCCTGTAATGAATAATGAAGCCTTGTATACTGAAATTGTGTGACTTTTGTGCTCTGAATCATAGTTCAAAACAAATGATTCGAAAAGGTTTGAAAGCATTGCAAAGCAGTCCTTCAAAAAACACCAATCAATATCAGCTCAGCATTTTTTTCTGGCGTATAAACTTACCTAACTGCCAGAAAACACATAGCAGCCAGATTGAGTTAGTATGTGATACACACCTGACCGTGTCCAAAGTTGAGACTTTCAGTAAAACAGAAATACCTATAATGCAATCTGGATGCTTATTAAACCCAGAGAGGCTTATTACACACTTTTCTGTTCCAGACAGAAGAGCCAGATGGAGCTCTGTACACACTGTACAAATGTTACACCCTTTGGGACTACTGCCCAAAAACATACACATACACCTTTTTTGGGCAGGTAATGAAGGAGTTGCTGGCCCCCGTGCTCTCCCCTGGTCTCTACACTCCCTCCCCACCAGGAGCTGGTCAAAATGCCAGCGCGGTCCCACCTGGGAGAAGCCAACCCTGTGGCACCTGACGGGCCAACGTCAGTGTCACACCAGGCCCGGAGCGCTCACCCCTGACGAGAACACAATGGCATGCAGCCTGCCGGCAGACACGGGCAGGTACAGATAATATTGTTAATCGTGCAGAATGGCAAACAGGCCTCTCAGGACAAAGAGGGATGGTGGTGCAGCGATTGGAGAATATCCCCTCTTCTATTTTTTTCCTCCTTTCTCGCCGTTTAAGCACAGAAAATTTCATTTAGCTATTTTCCACCTCACAGCGTCTATCAGCCAAGGTGTTTGGTTCTGATATACAGGAATTGAGAGTTTTGCCTTTTACAGCGGGGTATGAATCACAGAAAAATATGCACGCTCCCCCCCACCCCCTCATCGGTTCTCATCCCCCTCTCATTTTTAATCTAACTCGGGCAACAATGAGTGCACATTGCTCCAAAATCTCGACATTGTTTCACTTCTGTTTTCATTCGTCTGGAAACTAGGAGATATTCTACGGGAGTGCTTTGTAAAATGAGATAAGCACATTTCTTTCCCCTACAAGCATGTTTAATTTCTCATATATTTTAAAGAGGCTAAATGGCCCCATCTGGGTTTGCAGAGCATCATCTACTTATGTTTCATATTTTGTGTCGCATCCCATTAACATCGCATAAAAAAAAGAAAAGAAAGCTTCTTTTTCTAATCTTTTTATACACACAATAAATAGACGTCCGTATCCTCTGCGTTGAATCACAAAGCAATGTAGAAAAAAGAAAAAAAAAAACCCAAAGGGATTATGGGTGAGATCAACTTCTGTAAACTGTGTTTAAATGGCTTTTCGAACTTTCGAGAGAGACATAAATTAGACGCTTAACCTATTCCAGAATTGTTGTGAAGGATGTTCGAATAAAAAAAAAAAAAGGGGCTGCTTTCATAAGACTACAAATAATCAAGGTCATGATAAGGTGACTGTGGAGTCAAACTATTATTACTTGCACACAAAAAGAAAGTTGTTTTTGAGATCTCTCTATGAACTTGAGTTCATAAATTGGATTTGATGAAAAGAGTCACAGCGTTTAAGTGTTTAAGTGTTAATAGGTTAGCAGTAAAATAAAAGTGTACATTTAAAATATCAAATAGTAACATTTTTCAGAACAGACAAAAACTGCAAATAGAGATGTTTTCATAAGATTAAACAATGTAGGTCATGATAAGGGCACATTTGCACATGTAGAGTAAAAATTGTATTACTTGTGCACAAAGCAGAAGGGCATCTTTTGAGATCCCTGCACTCAAAAGTGAAAAACAAAATCTTGTTCACAAATAGTTGTTGAAAGAGTCACAGCAGAGTCGTACATTTAATATATGTCTAAATGACTGTTTGTATTAAAGCCCAATATACACCTCTGATTAAAAATAAATAGATATATTGTGAAATAAAGTTTAATTTGAGAAATAAAGTCACACTGGGAGAGTCACATTTATGAGAAACAAATTTATAAATAAAGTGAAAATTTTGTTTTGTCACAAAAGGAATTCCAACTTTGTCACAGTTGAGATTTTACATCATGAAACTTTAGAGTTTTTTAAAGCGTCATATGATGCGAATGTTACAAGCTCTTGGTGCTAGAAGATCTGTAAAATTGCAAACACTAAAGTCTCAAATCCAAAGAGATATTCTTTATAGATTCGGCTCATACAGCTAGTTCTAACACACTCCCACATGTCTATGTCTCGATTTGGGAAAGATTTGCATAACACTGCCCAAATGTTCAGGCAAAGAAAGAAGGTGTACCTTTTATTCTCATTGTAGTATTGTTGTTGCCGCGCTGCCATGTTGTCGAGACACTGTGTGAAAGCGAAACTACTTTGTTTGTCCTTCCAAAAGAGGATGATATCCGCTTTGTCATGACTAGAGCTGATCTGTGCTGGTCGCTGAGGAAATACATCAACTTCGGGCTGTGGATCAGCTTTCACCATGGACAAAGCAGAGTCTAGCCCATGGTCATTACATGTGGTTATAACCTCCGCTCATTCAGCTCACCGTGTGTGATGCTGTGTTTCGTTGTGAAAGCAAAAGTACTTTGTTTGACCTTCCAAAAGAGGACACAACTAGAAATCAGTGGTTAATTTGTATTTACAACAAGGTTCCAGAACAGTTCAAACCAAATATTCAGGACTGTTTCCTGATCTGTTGGCTGTTCTGACTCACAGACTGTATGTTTTTTATATTTAAAGAATTTGCCACTGATGATTCAAACGTGAGTTTTGAGCAGTGTAGAGCAGTGCTTGTTGTTTGTAGTATCTACGATCACAAATGCAGGCATGTCACGATGCATCGCAATGCATAAAAAGGTAGTACAAGTCATTATAATCAGTAACTATGTCCCCACTGGATGCAACAAATGCTTCGATTATAATGGGTTTTATTGGTTTTGTCTGGTCGTGCTGAGAGATGGCATCACAGTATGATGAGGGGCAAGAAGTATTCAGCCAATCACAATGCACTGGATAGCGGGCCAATCACAGCACACGTCGCTTTTCAGACCGATGAGCTTTGTAAAAATCCATTTCAGAAAGGTGGGGCATAGAGGAGATACAATAATGTACAGTATGAGGAAAATAACATGTTTTTTTTAAAAACCCCATGAACATTTCATTTCACCAAATACACCAAATAATGTTATTTTTAGCAACATCATGTGACCTTCTTGAACCTGACACTCAAACACCAGAACCTCACACCAAATCTGCAAAACCATAGGCTAATTCCCAGCCTTTGACTCAGTTTTCGACTTCATAAAACAGTTTTTGCAAAACACAACACGCAGTTCTCTATGTAACACAAAAACCTAACATTAATTAATATTATGGCAAAGGTGTTTGCAAATGTTTGCTTTTGAGATGTGTTTTTGATATTTTGAATGTAGTGCTTAATTTTGCAAGAGATGTGAAGCATTTCCCATTTTGTGTGTGCAATTCTTAACAAAAAGAGGCAAAGTTTTGAAAATGTAAGCAGTTGAAAAAACAAAACAATTGCAAGAACATTGTCAGTCACAAATATGATATATAATGTAATAATGTGAGATATTAAGTCACATTGCAAGACATAAAATTGCAGTTGTGACCAAGTCACAATTTTGAAATATAAAGTCGTGGTTACATGGAAGCCAAGCCCATGTAAAATTGGAAATGGGATTAAATAAAGTATCGCAATTACAGGATATAATTATAATGTGAGATAGAAAGTCACATTGCAAGATATAAAGTCATAATTAGGAGTTGTAAAGTTGCAATTACAGTATGTCCAACCTTATCATTTTCTTTACTTTGAGACGCAAACAAGCTTCTATCCTTTTATACTTTATTCATATGTACATTTTTTCAAACATATGAAGCTAACAATGGGATAAATTATTTTCTATGCACAAACTACATTATCTTCGAAATTACTTATTATATCCAAAAACACAGAATCCCTTTTTTTATATATAATGACTGAAGCTTAATTTTATCAACATCCCCCACTTATTCATTTAAAAGGGGACCCCTGTAGCTCTTGGAAACCCAAACTGAGGACGGCTCTTTTGTGCCTTATTCTGTCAGAGCTGGGCGGTATGGACTGGGTTCCTGTTGCTGGCAGACACCATGGGCCGCAGATTGAGTGACAGCAGCAGCAGTCCTGGTACATCTGGGGTGTGATTGGAGCAGGGAGCTGAGCAGAGGATGTGTCACAGACAGCACTGCATCACAGAGCCCCAATCTTTTACACCTGACAGCATCCATATTCATGCACCCCGACTCCATCTTTTGCCAGACGTGGTAAGTGTAGCCTGCGTTCCCCAATCAGAGATAAAGGCATGCTTGCTAAAAGGCTGGAATGCGTTCTGCAGATGGCTGTTTTGCTGTGACATTTTTAGGTGTGAGGAGTAGAAACACTGACAAGAAAGGTTTTCTTTTTGTGACAGACTCAGTGTTTTAAAGGTAGTTATGAATAGATGGGTGAGTTGCAAAGATCTTGCATTTTACATTTAAATTGTAAAATTATACCTCCTGTTTAAAGGGACTTCTCCTTAAAAAAGGAAAATTCTGTCATTAATTTCTCACCATCATGTCTTTCCAAACCCGCAGGACCTTCATTCATCTTCACAACACAATTTAAGATATTTTTGTTAAAATCTGAGAGCTTTCGGAACCTCCACAGGCAGCAAGGGAACTCCCACTTTGAAGGCCCAGAAAGGTAGTAAGGAAGTTTTTTTGTTTTCTTTGTGCACAAAAAGTATTCTCATAGCTTCATAACACTGCAGTTGAACAACTAATACCACATTGACTATTTTAACGATGCCCTTGCTACGTGTCATTTACATTGCTCTCTATTGAGGATCAGAAAGCTCTCAAAGATGAACGGAGGTCTTACAGGTTTGGAGTGACATGAGGTCGGTGAACTATCCCATTTTTTGACCCCTTTAAAAAAAAAAAATGTGACTAATAGCTTAGGATTGCATATGGTATAAATGCATTTCTAATGTGCTGGGATGACAACTGTTTCTATGACCAAGAGAAATTCATGACAGACAGTGACGGGATGATGTGTTTGCATACTCTAATTTGCACTATAGTTTCGCATCTGCTAGAATAGACATCAGATGGCTCTTCAATCTTGACTCTTTTGCATTGAAACGTTACACGTCTCTGACAAACACACAAGCCTAACAAGCCTACCAAACAAAGCAAGATGAGGAGTAAGGACCGCCATAGCACGTCTGCGTTGACCTTAAAACGAAGAGCTCGATGCAACATCTGGTTCATCAGCTGGATCCTATGCATCAGCGGGCAGAGGGACACACTGGGACAGGTTTGGCGGCTGCCTTTGACAGCAACAGTTAATTTCCAACATAATCAATTTATGTGGAGCTCCATAATAACCATCTGTGTGCTGCAGTGGAGACTGAATTTCCCGAGGAATGACGCGTTTCTTTTCAAACGTCTCGGCCAGGAGAAAGACAAGTCCAGCTTCGCCATATGGAACTATACGCTCTCTGTGTGGGCTTTTCTATATGCGAAACTGTGCCTGTGTCAACGGCTTGTGTTTTCATACAACAAGTTTAACAGATGCAGCCAGAAATTTAAGTCCTCAAAATATTCTTGGTTTATAGTGCTACACAATTCGAAGGCAAAAATAGAAACACCTCGCCAGTGTGGCTGTGGCCTCTAACAAGGTTACTCCTTATGGTAACTTGTGACACACACCCTCTCCCTCACCTTTGATGTCAAAATGTAGCGAGGAACGTGCCACTCACACGATTATGGATTCACCTCCCTGAGCCAATTACACCAGGGATGTCATGGCTGAATGCGAAGAGCAGCTCACGTACAGACACGGACAGACCCGGCTGTGCGATTCTAAAACTGAATCCCACTCACTGCCCTCTGACCCCAGCGCATGCTATTAAAATGGCAGGCATAGCAGGGTAACGGCTAACTTCCATGCACACTTCGACCTTTATCCAAGGGTGAATAGGAACTTGGCTTGTATGGTCTTTGGGAAACCTTTTTTTTTTTTTTTTGCATAAAGAAAATATCACGGAAGTTTAAAATAAATGAAGGTCAGTGTCGTAAAGAAAAACAAGTTTGTTCCAAGCCTGCATCTTTCGAGATTAATGTGTGATTTCTGGATGAAGCAACTAGAACTGCATTAATGGTCCACTCTGGATGCCTGGTATCTGAATTACAATGTGCCAACTACTTTTTGAACATAGTTAAAGGAAATTGTCAAACGAAAGGTTTCTATGTGCCTAAATGTTCAATAAGCTTTATGGCTTGACTGAAAAAATGGCAGATAGCAGAAAGGCTTCTCAGCACAGTTATCTGATTGGCTATTTGGGCTGTCAGTCATCTGTCCAAAGGTCAGATGCGGCTTTGTTTCTCATAATTGCAATTTTTTTCCTATTGCAATATATTCTTTCATCTCAAAAGATCCTGCGTTCATCATGCATGAACAGAATTCTGTAAGACAAGATTAACCTCTTTTCTTCATCATCAAAGATAAATTTGATCATCATTAAAACAGTAACCTAACCGAGCCTTCGCTAAGCCAGGCCTTAAACAGTCAAGACTAATCCTTCATTATCAGCTTTTGCCATTTCATGATCTCAATACTTTTTTGCTCTTTTATAATGTAACTATGTGGAGAAGAATTTGTATTTTTAAGCTTAATTTTATAGAAGTTCTCCAAAAAATAAAATAATTTATGTAGATGTTGTACAACAGAAAAATGTAATTTGGCATTTATTGTTTGAATTTCTTAAAAAATTTCAAAATTTGAAAGTTGGGACCATGTTTCATACCAGAAGTAAAGTGCTCTGTGTTGTATCTTGGCATGCTGTCAGTTTTCCCTTTGTTCCACAATGTATTTTTCACTGCATGAGAACATAATGTGTGGTGTGAGAGCGGCAAGGCTTGTCGGACATAGCAATAGTAATGAAGCAGGACAGTTCTTTGTGAAAGGTCAATTGAGATTAAACTGTCCAACTCAGCAGTGTACAGGTAGGTTCATGTATTTTGCTATGACATGAATGAAATTCTGCGACTTCCACCAGATCTGGCAACTGAATAGGATTATTATTTTTTTTTTTTTGTAGGCTTTTGCCGCCATTCACAAATTCATCGATCCATCAGAAAATAGTGATACTTTCTGAATGCCATTTCATAAAACAAAATCATGTTACCTATGTTACTTCCATAGTTAGAGGAGCACAATGGCCATTTTGTGCATTTTTGCCAAATGTGACACATGGAGTGCCGTGTGTCCTTGTGAAACCTGCAAACACACATTCCCTTTTTCCCTAATTGACATGCGAAGAATCCCAGCAGCTGGGAGGCTTTCTGTGAGCCCTGGCACAACCCTGGCCACCTGGACATAATAGCCATCAGCTGCCACCATCACCAGAACGCTTTGTCGGCACCGCATTACAATATTCCCCCCCTTTATTTATCTCACAAGGACTGCTGCCATTGTCTGTTCTCTTCTGGCTGGGATGAAAGAGAAGAGAGACAGACTTCTGATAAGCAAGACGCGTTTCTGAACGTTTGATTACATGTGTACCAGCCCAATGCATTTGAATACGAGATTCTTCATATCAGATTCTACGTGCATCATACACTGTTGCTCATAAATCTAATATTACGTCCAGAGGAATTACGGTCTCTGTTTGTGTGAAAACATATTGATTTCCTCTTTCTCATCTGGCATTTAGAACCTGACACATTTCCTCCTCATCTTTAATTCAGGAATCACTTTCGCTCTCTGCTTTCCAATCGCAATCCTTTGATTCTTCTCCTACTTCTCAATTCTTTATGGAGCTCTGCATTTCAAAGAGTTCACCATCTTTTTCAGAGGCAGAGCGCAGGCCAAGTCTTCGAATGAGACTGCCCATCTGAGGTTATCTGGTTTCAGCAGGGGCTTGCTCATCTCCAATTCAGGTCGTCCTCAACTGCACAAGGGGACATAAAAGCCAGCATGGGCGCATCTTGTGATCCCAGTAAGCCTGGCTGTTAAAAGGCTTGATCAGTCGGGCATCCACCTGGACTGCCTGACCCTGGCACGAGTGCCAGAGAGGCATATAAATGCCAAAGAAGAAAACATGTGCATGAGCTTAGTGTGGAGGAAAAGCAAGATATGCTTTTGGGTCAGAGACAAAAGGCTGTCCATGTTAAAGATATGGATGGATAGATAGATTACAATTGTATTTGCAGGTGTAGATAGAGATTAAAACATGTAGAAATGTAGGCTGTACTTGGTGCTTTCATATTATTTTGAATGACCTGTATAGTTATATTTAAATGTATGCATATTAATTATTAAAAGCATTAAACATTTGAAATTTATTTTCTGAAGTATGTATTATTATTATTATTGCAGCCCTGACATCATAAAAAGATTAACATTATGTATTTGTTTGTTTATTTATTTATATGCTTGTTTCAGAGTAATGCACTGAAAAACTAAAAACATATATATATATTATAAAATGACATTTTATTGTAGTACTGCAAATTTATGAATAAAAAAAGAAAATGAAAAGTCATGTGGTGCAACCACATTGGGGGAAAAATAATTATTGAAATTCACAAAAAAAGTACGGCAAAAGGTTGCAAAATATTTATTTTAGCTACATTTATTTAATTAAGTGGAAAGTCAGTCAACTTAATTTGTTTATTTAAATGTACAGTAGCTACAATAAGTTTATTGCAACCACTTACCTTAAAAAGTTTTGTAAATTCAATTCATTCTTTTTTTTCAGAGTGGTTGCACCATATGACTTTCCTGACATTTTATTTATTAATCAGTATTAAAATTATAATACAATTTATTATAATATATTTTATCCAAGAAACAGTACCATTGTATCATTTTTATTACAATTATTATTATTATGATTATTATTATTATTATTTAAAGAAATCCATTCTTTTATGAAGTCTTTTTTTTCTGAACAGTTTATAATTTTAAAATGAAAAACATGTTCATAATTTGTGTTGTAATTGTAATTGTATATATATAAGACCAAAAGATAAAAAAAAAAAGTGACATTGACTATTTTACACATAACAGCTTCTTAAAGATTTCTTGCAAGATCCCTGCATGTGACTCTCTTCTCCGGTAACTTCATTATTATGGATGATTTAAATCTTTCTATTGTATACGATGGTCTCTCTGTATAATTTTAACATGTGTTGACCTAGAGGCCATGGTGTGCAGTGCACATCTGGCTGAAGCAATGCCTGGATGGGATTTGCCTGGGGTAGTAGACCAGCTGCGGGTGCACATATGAAGCCAGGCTGTGGAAATGCTATGTGTATTATGAATAAGGACTTTAATGGATACACCAACAGCTGCACTTCTCCTGCGCACAAGGCCATGCACTTTTCTACCTTTGGAACAGCTGAGCATACACATCAGATGGATAAAAAGGGAGAAGTGATGTTTGCTCTCGATATTTCAAGCACAAGCGTATAGTGAAAAGCGCAGAGCACACTTGAAAAAGCTGCTCCTGCTGGTAAAGCATAAGATAATGAGATAAAAAGCATGTACCATATGCAGGTGTGTTTTTGAGAGAGGCAATCAAAATACACTTTATAATAGATAGTCTATTGTAGGGTGTATATAACTTCTCAATGCCACATTGTGTATTGTGTAAATTTGACAGCTAAAGTATGTTGCTTTACCTTCTTTTCATATTCAGTCAATATACAATCTGGCACACTATGTTCTAGAACAGGGATTTTCAAATGTTTTAATGCCAAGGACCCTTAAATGAAGATAGTGTATGTGAGGACGTTATATATTTTCAAGGAAACTCATTTATACTATTTGAAAAAATATTCAGTTTAATATAATAAATATGGATAAGTAAATACTAAGCAACTCTTATGAGCCCAGTCAGGCTGGCTGGGGCGGCGGTGTTGCAACAATATATAATGATGTTACTCAGAAAACAGGATACGGGTTTAACTCATTCGAAATACTTCTGCTTAATGTTACACTGTCAGATATGCAAAAGAAATCTATAGTATATACAGGTGCATCTCAGTAAATTAGAATGTTGTGGAAAAGTTCATTTCATTTCAGTAATTCACCTCAAATTGTGAAACATCATTCTTCCATCTTGTAAACATTGCCAAGCTATGGAATATGATATGGTTTCTGATGCAGAAAAGCTAGTTCATGCATTCATGACCTCTAGACTGGACTAGTGTATTGCACTTCTAATTGGTTGTCCTGTATCTTCAATAAACAAGTACTAGTACAATAGTATGAATATTACTACTTACTTTTAAGGCCCTAAATTTTAAGTTTAGATCTTGCATACTCAACTAATCTTCTATCACGATACAATCCATCCCGCTCCCTACTATTCTTTAGGAAACAGAAGAAAATGTTTTCAAATTATTTCATAATCAAATTTAATTAAACACTAATAATTTTAAAGTGCACATTGCAACTTTGAAAAAATAAAAAATAAATACTTTGTTTTAAAAAATAAGTGAACTCCCTGGCACCCCCTTGTGGCCCTCTTGAGCTCCCTGACCCTAGTTTTTAAACCCCTGCTAAAGGGTCATTTTTGGCACACGACCATTAAAAGTCAAAGTTTAATACTAGATGTATTCATTTTTCTTCAGTGATGCAGGTATTATATTGGTTATGTAGTTTCATACAGTTATGAGCTGTACAAGAAGTGCTTTGTGCTCTTAAAATAATAATTTGTACAAGAAGATGCTACCACGAGAAGCGTTTTAAAACCATAAACATGATGCATGTAATAATGAATCAAGATATTCAAGTTTTCTTATGCAGATTACAATGACAGTGATGCTAAAACTCACAGAATTTATGGGAGAGACACACTCACAGTTATCACCACAAACCATAAAATAGCAAGTGTAAATACCGAACTAAATATTAATTACCAAGATCAATGAACAAGAAACATTAATCAATGGTATGTCGTTAAAAGTTGCTCTATGGTTTCCAAGGGAAGATTTCCTAATCTATGCATAGTGAACGCATGGCAACACAAGGCGCGACACCCACCACAAATAAGAGCCCACAGACACGAAGAGGCAGCCGGCATTTGCTGTTTGAGGAATTTGGGGATTTGATAATTTCCTGTTCTCTGAAAGGGATGGCAGCACCTGGTCGGCACAGCTGTACTTCATTTGGAGAGCAATTAGAACAACGGAGAGGGAGGCAAGAGGAGTGGCTGCCTTGTCATTAAGGGCTGTAGAATGGCCTCTGTTTGTTAGACACATGGCACAGAGTTAATGCTTTTGAATGGGGAGACGGCCGCTGTTGATGCTGCTGTGAATTTCTCCTAAGTGCTGGCAACATCTAAAAAGCCACTCTAACAAAAAGAGAAAAGTCACATTTCCAATTTTTTCTCGTAAGCAAATGTTTTAGACGTTAATTATGAAATAATGTTACACTTGGAAATAGTTTTTCAACAGTATTTTTTTTTTTATTGCTCACTGCACTGCATGTTTTGTCTCTTTCTCTCTTCACTTTTGACATACAAAAAAGCTCTCAGTATTGATCAGAAGCAAAACTTGCCTTTTCTCACAATGACAAAAACGAGGGGAAACGATTTCAAAGCTACACCAGGACAGAAATCCTTTCAATTTGGTGGTTAGCTTCCTGTCTCTCGGTATATGATGTAACTGTATTTGACGTGCACATGTGCGTGGCAGTGGGGGGAGGCAATGTACGATCAAAGGGGAGCGCTTTATCGCCACATCAGAGCTCCCCACTGCATTTTGTATTCTACCAATCTGTCCAAACAGCCTGACAAATTCCTGTGATAGAGAGTTAAGTTATTTCCTCCTCTTTTATTCAGCCACAGATGGGACCAGAAGTACTAAAGTGCAGCGTGAAAACACAGACCCACAAAGGTGAAAAAAGCTCCTGCAATATTGAAAGATTTTGGAGGGAAGTCGCAGCCTGAGAAAGAGACAGAAAAAAAAGATGGTGTAACTTTAGAAAAATTTGATATTAAAAAGACACGATAAAAGAGATTTCTGAAAAAGAGAGACGTGCTTTCGAAAACTGGCATGCATTTGACATGAATCATGTCTTTAGAGAAATATGCAGTGTTGTTGTTTTGATGTTTGGTGTAGTATTTTCAGGTCTTGTTTGAGTTTGACTGCAAAAATTATTTTCTTCCACTTTTGTCTTGCCATTCTTAAAATATTATTATTATTATTATTATTATTATTATTATTATTATTATTATTATTATTATTATTTTTGAGAATCAAATTAATTAACAAATCTTTTTTTTTTTCAGCTTTTACACATAAATGCAATTTTAGGTTGAAAATTTTGCTCTCTCTCTCTCTCTCTCTCTCTCTCTCTCTCTCTCTCTCTCTCTCTCTCTATATATATATATATATATATATATATATATATATATATATATTAAGTGGTGTTAAATATTTTTACTAAGTGAGACAAAAATACAGATTAAGAAAATTATTATTTGAATAAAAGTTATGAATTGAAACTGAACTTTGAAATGCATAACAGGAAAGACATACTGTAGAATATGGTTAAAGTAACAAGAAAATGCATTTTTTTTATGACTAAGTGTGTAATTTATGCACCACTAGTGTCATTACATTCAATTGTAAAAATATTTTTATGAAACGGGATTCCCCAACAATCTTACTGTCTACCATTGGTCCACAAACAGACAACCCTATCCCCAAACTTACACCACTGGTTGAGCCAGTTACATACTGCATTTGTGTGATCAAACAAGCAGAGCAATATTTTGATTGTACCAAAACTCAGAAATTAACATACAAATAACTTACAATTTCTCTGCAATCAACTGCATTTTAACACCAAAAACCTTTAAATACTGTGTTATGCAAATTCCCCCCGTAGAAAATATAAAATGCTGGGTATTACGCACACATGCAGCTGTCTTTATAGATAATAGCATTGGGAGATCATGGCTCCTCATCATGGGTTTGCGGCCCCCTGAGGAAGCCGGTACAGCACACTCATTGTTAATGGGGATGTTAGCGTGTCTGCAGGCAGTGTGGGGAGAGCGATCAGAGATGGACAGAGAGGAGGGAGTTTGCACCTGCCAGGTGGAGAAGTGTTGTGAAGCTCCATCACCAGCATCCATGAGCCCCACAATCCTGTGCTTCACAGATTAATTAGATGGCTTACATCTGTATTGTATTACTGGGGAACATATATGCATCATCAAATTAATCTCTGCTATTCTGCTTATCCATAACCATTTCCATGCAGACTATAAAGGAATACTTCACTTAAAAATATAAATTCTGTCGTCATGTACTCACCCTCATGTGGATTAAAACCAGTGGTGTATAAAGTACCTGAAAGTCATACTCAAGTTAAAGTACAGATATCTTACCAGAAAATGACTTTGGCAGAAGTTGAAGTCACCGTTTAGAATATTACTTGAGTAAAAGTCTCAAAGTATGTGATATTTATTGTACTTAAGTACGAAAAGTATTTTTAAAATCTTAAACATACTTAAGTATTGATAGTAAAAGTACAAGTAAATGCAAAATGGAAAATAAGCAAATAAATAAAGATACATTGTATATATGTAAATACACAGCTTGAGTAGCAAATTTGTGTTCATTTTTAAAACATTTTGTATTTTTGGGTAAGAATAAGAAGCACTTAACTCAGTGTCTTTCATTTAAACATTAAGAAAACATTTCTGGAATCTGCATCTGAAATAGCATGTATTTACACAATTTATTCATCTCAGAGGGGACATGGATTCATTTAAACTGCAGATACAGATGTATAAAAGAAAAAGTTTTAATAGACTAATAAATTGTTGTGCGTGTGATTTGGTGATATAGCCTACTTGATAACATCAGATTGCACATCATTACAACAACACTTACCATATTATCACAGACGATGCTGTATATTGCACACCCCAGCCTCAACTTGAGTGGAAAATGAAATCATCCGCGGTTGTGTGCATGTGAGCAAAGGATGTTTTTTTAAGGAGTCTAACTTGCAAATGGCAGACCACTGATTTGTCAAAACTGCATTCCTGCAGTCTGTGTTCTTCTGACTATTTTGTGGTAATTAACTAATATACTTAGTGGAAATGTATCAGAATCAAATTATACATTTTAATTAGGAGATGTAGTGGAGTAAAAGTAAAATTTGGCTGAAATATAATACTCAAGTAAAATACAGATACTCCCAAAAATTACTTATATACTGTAACAAAGTATTTTCACTTTGTAACATTACACTACTAATTAAAATTTTCTTTTATTGAACACAAAACAATAACCAGACCAGAAAGGCCAAAAAACTAACATAAGAGTAGTCTATGCAAGCAGTAGTCTATGCATTTCAAAATCCGGTTCCTGGAGGCATATTAACACCTTTTCAAAAACATCTGATTCCACTCATTATCTCACTAGTAGTGACTCCAAGACCTGAAATAGATGGCTCAGATAACGAAGACATCCAAAACATACAATGCCTGTTCCTCCAGAAACCAAGTTGAAAAACACTGGTTTATATGACTTGTGATCTGTATTTTAGGTCTTCTAAGGAAGAAATGGCTCCACGTGAACCCATAACATTTGCTTATGTGCGTTTGTGAAATCCAGAAGACCACAGGCTGTCGTATTTTTCATTTTAGGGTGTTCAAAAGGGACCTTGTTGCAGCCACAATGCACCCTTTTATGTTCCTCTAACTGATACTACTCACACCATACGAACTAGCTAATTCTTCTAAAAATGATGCTAATGAACACAACCTCTAATGTCTGTTTCTAGTGCCCCTGTAAGGCCAGGGTAGTGGTGTTTACTGGCAAAACTCTTACTAGCTGACTTCTGTTACATTAACCCCCTTAACATTACTCCCACCCGGGTCACGGCACCATCGTGACTGGTAACCTACTTGCACCTCTCTGAATGGGATTCAAGCCAGCTAATCATGCTAGCAAGGACTCTAATGACTATAACCTCAAGCTTCAGTACCTAGAGCACCCTGCGAGGCCAGGGTTGTGAGGTTTACCTTCAAAACTACTACAAAAACTTACTAGCTGGCTTCTGTTACATTAATCCCCCAAAACCTTGTTAGGTAAAAAATGATAGCCTGAATGTACTGTAAGTCGCTTTGGATAAAAGCATCTGCTAAATGCATAAATTTAATTTAATTGTTAATTAATTTTTTTCACTCCCATCTGGGTCACGGCACCAATTTGATTGGTCCTAATCACACAAGGGAGATCGACCTGCTAAGGATACTAAAGACTGCAGCCTCTTGTATCAGTGTCTAGCGTGCATTAGCAATTGGTTGCTAGCAATTTTTAGCAGCCCTCCATTACGCCTATATTGGTGCAGACTTCACAGTGGACATTGTGTTTTGATACAGGGTCTAAAGCCATTCAATAGTTTTTGGTCTTAAAATTATGTGGCTTTTATTCTGTTAACTGTTCTTGTTGTATTCTCTTTATTTCCTTTAGCTCAAACAGTATTACATAACACTAGCTAAAGTCATGGGTTTGATTAATAACGTATACTTTGAACTGAATGAGAGTTGTTTTGGATAAAATGTTTGCCAAATCCATAAAAGTAAACTTCTTTTATGCATACAGCTGAAAGTGTATTGTGAACAAGATTAGAGAGCTGTTTTGATTTTTGGTTGAACTAGTTTTCCCAATGCACTTGCTAACCAAACAACTAGCCAAACTACCTGTGTTGTAACTTCCCTGTGTTTAAGTGGTGTGGCAAACACAGGCTGGGTAGGCATCGAGAGGTGCAAAGGAGATGGAGTTTTGGGTCACAGAGAGTGTTTGGCTGCCCTCCTTCTCCTGTCAGATGCTCGCACCCAGACCGTGCATGTATATGTGTGTGTGTTATGGACGCGGCCCGTCTGCAGCAGATGCGAGGCCCTCATGTCAGAGTCAGGCAATGGCACGGCGGCGCTGCGGAGCCCGATCATACCTCATTGAGCCGTTTTCCCCTTAGCAGATGGCGCGCTGCTGCGGGCGCTCCTCTTCCCGATAATTACCAGCCTTCGCCACAGATGGAAACGTCAGTCAGCCCTCACAGGTCCCGGTTCCTGCCATTGCCTCCGTCCACCACCCCTCTCTACCTAGGCAAGACACTGCCAACCCTCACCATGTGTTTTGTGACTGCTGACTAGGCAGGCAACAAAAGGAAGAGGGCGCCTCATGAATATGCATGTGGAGATTGTAGGTACGCTGAGAGGCTTCTGTGCTTTTGAGCCATTTTGGACACCAACTTTTTTGGTCTCTTCTGCTCTTCGGTGATGCTCAGCCTTTTTAGGCTAACATGATACAGAACAAAACAACGTAAAAAAGAGCAATGCTTGTGCATCGCTGATGTGCAAAGGGGCATATTTAGGAGATTAGGATAACTGTGTTTGCAAAATGGATTAATTCTAACAGATGCTGGGACAAACCCCCACTTATCTGTGATAAGGTGAGCAGATGTCCCAACTTGGCACAGGCACGCTAAGAGTTTTATTACTCTGCATCCAAAGTATCCCAGGAGATGCTCCACACAGCAGCCGCACATAATCTACCTTAGCTGAGAACAAGACTTCAGGGTTTGCGTAGTTATTTGTCTTGCCAGTGTAAGTATTTGTGTGGAAATGTTTATAGTGTTTGAAAGTTCAAGTATATAAGCCTAACTAATGCTTGAGACCTAAATTGATATAGAAATGCAGTCTTTGGTTCTTTTAATCGTGATGATTTTGACATTTAACAAAAACCCACCAATTCACTATCTCAACAAATTAGAATACTTCATGAAACCAATAATAATAATAATAATAATAATAATAATAATAATAAAACATTTAATGAATTGTTTGCCTTCTGGAAAGTATGTTAATTTACTGTACTTGTACTTAATACTTGGTAGTGGCTCTTTTTGCTTTAATTACAGCCTCAATTTGGCGTGGCATGGAGGTGATCAGTTTGTGGCACTGCAGAGGTGGTATGAAAGCCCAGGTTTCTTTGACAGTGGCCTTCAGCTCATCTGCACTGTTTGGTCACTTGTTTCTCATCTTCTTCTTGACAATAGCCCATAGATCCTCTATGTGGTTCAGCTCTGGTGAGTTTGCTGGCCAGTCAAGCACACCAACACCATGGTCATTTAACCAACTTTTGGTGCTTTTGGCAGTGTGGACAGGTGCCAAATCCTGCTGGAAAATGAAATCAGCATCTTCAAAAAGCTGGTCAGCAGAAGGAAGCATGAAGTGATCCTAAATTTCTTGGTAAACAGGTGCAGTGACTTTGGTTTCCAAAAAACACAATAGACCAACACCAGCAGATGACAATGCACCCCAAATCATCACAGACTGTGGAAAATTAACACTGGACTTCAAGCAACTTGGGCTCTGAGCTTCTCCACCCTTCCTCCAGACTCTAGGACCTTGGATGCAGGATGAAAGTTTTTAAATACTTAATACATTATTATTAATGTATTGGAATACTCCAACTCTGATCTAAATTAAAATGTTAAATGAAAACAAGATTTAAAATGAAGATGTAAATTAAACTAAACTAAAACAAAGCTTACAATATAAATATACTGAAATTATACAAACAATATTGTTATTATCATTATTTGTATGCAAGACTTCCAGGTATGTGCCTATACAAAAACGGACTTTCAAAAATAAACTCCAACCATTAATCACTGAAGTAAAATTTATGAAAATATAGCCCTGGTTTTTCCTATTTAAATTGTAACCTAAAATCTTAATGATGAGGAGAAAATTTGTATATTTAGTGTTTAACTAACAAATTACAATTTCCTTCAAATGTAAAAGAACTGTGGACAAAAATTCATTATATAAGAAAATTATGTACTTGTACACTATATATATCGTGCATGATATTTTTGGCAGCCACCTGGTGTCTCAAGTGATTCAACACAATGAGAAAAACTCAATACCCCAGCTCTGAATTTATGAGGTGTTCTCAAGGTAAGCTTCATTTGCAATGGAGAGCCACAGGAACGGCAGAAATGACTCATAGGTGGTATGTAAGAAGAAAATTCACAGTGAGCTCAGGTGACGCTCTCTGCGTCGTGTCATTGTTGCAGTCTGGTTGCAGCACATAAGTGTTGATGCGGCCGCCGCAGGAAAACCATTAGCATCATACTAGGACTGAGTCACCCAATACAGTGAAGACAGACTCAGACTCTTCTAGATATGCCAGCATTCAACAAGGCGCACATAAAGTCGAGTCTGTGTTGATGAAAACCTCTTCTAAGGCCCTTTGAATTGCTTCTTTTCATTTATTTGTTTCCCATTATTAAAAAAGTATTAAACTGGATGAAGCTCAAAAATTCTTGCTCTCTACACCCTACCAAAAGTTTTAGCATTAAAAGAACTTAACATAATACAGATCAAATGGAAACAAAACACTTTAATAAGCGCACAGATCTTCATTTCTCAAACACAAAGCAGCAACTCTAGTCATTTCCAATTTATAAAAGGGCTGGACTACCGTAACATGTTTTTGAAACTGAATCTTTTTTTTTTTCTGAACTACTAAACAAACAACATGAGCTCATGCATAATTTCATTTAGCAGAATTTCAACAAGGTACAAATCCTGCTTAAAAACAGTTTTGCAAACAAACCTGCGCAGTGACAACTGATGCAACACATTAGCAACACACATTAAAGAGAGAACACCACACGCCATTAGTAGAACCTCTTTCATTCATGTCCCTCCTCAAAGACGTAACCTTATTATTTCAAATATCCTGGGGCATCACTTGTTCATTCAAATTTCAGAGATAGCTACGTTGTTCCCCCGCCTTTCTCTGGGAAACTTTCTACACTACGCCAGAGGAGTTTGCATCAGCACTTCCATACACTATTAATCTATGAACTGAAACTGGTATCATTGGTGAGCTGCAGTTTATTTATATAGCAGTCTTTGTTTATTTGTTTAATTAATATGTTCATCATTTGTAGTTGTCAACTGTCAAGCTGATGCATTTAACCTCACAAATGACACAACATTGCAACTGGATTGGAAAATGACTCAAGTCAGAATGCACTACAGGCCATGTATTAATCCAGTTTTAAGAACTAATAGTACCACTGTATTATTCATCACACCAAAGTGAAAAGATGAACACAATGCATTTTTTAAATAAATTAATACCAAGCACAAAGAACACATTAAATTGATCAAAAGTGACAGGAAAGACCGACCAACATTTGTTATGTTACAAAATATTAATATTTCAAATAAATTCTGTTCTTTTGGACTTTCAATTTTTTTTTTACACAAATCCTGGAAAAAAAAGTATCACAGTTTCCACAAAAATATTAAGCAGCACAACTGTTTTCAACAATGAGAACTGATTAGAATGATTTCTGAAGGATCTTGTAACACTGACGACTGGAGTAATAACTGCTGAAAATCCAGCTTTGATTCATTAAAAAAGAAAACAGTTAATCTAAACTGTAGCAATATTTCCAAATATTACTGTATTTTCAATCATATAAATGCAGACTCATTTAAAAAATAAAATAAAATAAAATAAATAAATCTTAATGACCCCAAACCTTGGAACAATTGTAATCCGTAAACCGTGGCAGCAATCTATGACATGAGTTTTTACCGAAGTGCATTGTGGCATAGAGTTGCCTTGTGTGGTAGTGCACATTTTTGTGTTATGTGGGTAATCTACACATACAGAAACTAACATACTGCAAAAAAATACATACTGCTGAAGTAGTGTGATTAGTATGGTAAAGTGTTATAAAAAAAATAAAAAAACAAAAAAACACCTGAGAAAACATCCAACTATTGGTTCTTTAAATAGAAAGATGGGACTTCCTTTCCATAAGCTGCAATGTTGTGTTTTATAATTTCTACTATGCAGTTTTACCAACATTATGCTTTTTCTGCCAATGTTTTTTTCATGTGTATTGCTATCTATGGCCAAAAACATATATAAAGTATCATCACTTAAATTTAATTTAAATGGCCTTTGTTTCTTTAAATTTTGAATAGACATGTACCCCCACAGTTTGCCTGAACTTCTTCTAAACTACACAAAAAAAATTACATTGCTTTTGTATTACATTTTGTATTATATTCAGTTGTTTACTAACCTGTTCAATGCAAAACATATATTTTCCACAAAATGCCAATTCATATGGTATTTTAAAAGTGCTTCTTGTCAATTGATAATAAATGCTGACAGGATAAAACACCTTCCAGCATCAATGAATGGGAAAACAGCTCAGAGATTCTGCAAAGTAAGATGAAAAATGGCAGTCATTTGCCTTTGAATAGTGTATAAGAACAAAATTTAAATTTTTCGGGCAAACAATTTATTTAACACGAACTCTCTAATGCATATATGGTTGAAATAAGAGTATGGAAACAGATGTGGTACATATGGCTGTGAGTGTTTGAGGATGGGATGATGTGTCGTGTGTTCCTCTCATAGTACTGAAGAATCATTGTGGAGCCTCATTTTGATTCCCACCCCATTATGCAGATTGTATGAGTTCAGATGGGGAATATAAGTGCAAAGGCCACAGCCCTCCTTTAAGCCTGGCAGAAATTTGCACTTAAAAGCCATTTGTTGCAGACAATAGCACAGGTGCAGTGTCCTTGACAGCGCTTCATTTTCTCCTGTGAGGCAGAAAGTTGGAGTCACACCTGTTTGGTCTTGTGTTCCCTCTCACCCTCTTTCTCTATGTGTGTCACTCGCTTTCCATCGCTTACAGAAAGCACTGTGGTCGTACCATGGTGGTATCAAATGGTAATATTATAGTAAACATGGAAAATGATTACCATTTATGTACCGTTGTATTTATTGCACTCCAAGGTAATGCAGGGAATTTTATTTTGGGTTCACTTTCTTTCTACTTGTATAATGTGGTCTGTGTACATATATTAACATCTAGAAGAGTTCATTATACCTTACAATGCCTTTTGTCCATGGTCATAGGTTCATAAAAGAATTTATACTCTCCAAAATGTTCCTTCAAACAGCTCTCATTCAAATCCGGGTGCTAAATAGCACATTTTCTTCATAAATTCATTCAAGTGCCGCTGTTTGACTGCTTGCCATCAGACCAGCAGGATTGACCTCTGCTTTAATCTGCTGTCTGTTAAAAATCATCATTTGACTTGAAACCATATTTTAACAATGTTGATTAATCACTCCCCAGTATGTTTGCAGAATCGTGCATTTGACAGATTAATAGCTGTCCATATGCTATTTGTGGCTTATTGAGGATGTGATGTGGTTTTCATGATGACACTTTACATAGAAGAGCTCACTCACATTGATTAAAATCCATAAATTCTTGCACTTTAGAAGAGATTATGACTAGAGTTAATCTTAAAATAATCAACAATGGAGATATGTTCATATGCTGAGAGGATTATTGGGTGCAAATCCTTGCACTTGTTTTGATGGCTCGCAGGACTTTGGACAAGTGACCGTTGTGTTTGTTCCCTTTCAGGGTTACAGTTTTGCCTGTGCTCATGAAACATTTATTTAAACTACAAACTCTTTTTTTCAATAAACTTTTCAACGTCAATAAATTATTATTATTATTATTATTTAACATCACTGTCAAATAAATAGTTTTATATTGTTCTATAACATATGTTTATATTGTTTTATATTGCACCTGTTTTTCATAGTAAATGATTGAGAAAGTAGGTTATTTATTTAGAAATCAAACCTAGACAAAGTATTTAACAAAAGGAAAGATATATTGTGTAGAGTGATGATTAGTAGTGTAATTAGTGGTGTAAAAAATAACACCATAATTAAACATAAGTAAAATGACACCTATGATTAAAACATATTTCATAGACATTTACAGTACCATTCTAAATTTGGGGTCGGTAAGGATATATATTTTTGTTTTTACTATGCACAAGGACATTATATTGATAAAAATTTGCAGTAAAGACAGACATTTATAATGTTACAAAACTTTTTTAGTTTAAATGAATGCTGTTCTTTTCAAACTTTCGAACTATTAATCAATGGATCTTTAAAAAAACATATCTGTTTCCACAAAGATATTAAACAGATTTAAACTGAATTTAACATTGATAATAATAATAAGAAATGTTTCTTGATCAGCAAATCTGCATAATAGAATAATTTCAGGAGGATCATGTGACACTGAAGACTGAAGCTGCTGACAATTCAGGTTTGTCTTCACAGGAATACATTACATTTTAAGATATATTAAAATATAAAACCATTATTTCAATCAGTAATATTTTACCATATTAATGTTTGTACTGTATTTTCCACCATATAAATGCAGTCTTCTTCACTTTGAAAAATCTAACTGACCCAAAACTGACAAACCATTTCAACAATCTATGCCATGAGTTTTCAATGAAGTGAAAAGTTGAGAACAGTGCATTGTGGGATACAGTTACATTGGGCGATATCTGGGGAATTTGGGAATTCCATATTTACAGAAACCGCTGCAAACAATACTGCGGCGATAGAGTGAGTAGTTTGGTCATGTATTATAAAAAATTTGTTTTGCCATCTCAGAAATAAATTACATTTAAAATAATATAGTACAATACAATGCAATGCAAAAACAACAACAACAAAAATAAAATAAAAATAGTTTTCCTAGAGCTAAACTCAGATCATAGCAATTACATATTCTTAGAAGCTTGACAGACTTAATTTGTGTGTGTGTGTTCCTTAATCTAATGCAACCATTTCTGTAAGAGAAATAGATTTGAAGCTCCTATGCCTCTCTGACCTGATAACTAGGCAGTGAAGCAACGGTTAACAACATTTACACAGTGAGAAAAAGTGAGATAGAGAGTGAGAGAAAGAGAAAAAAAAGATAGGTGACCTTGTTACCAGTCGGGCTGAGTTGGACAGGCTGGTAGGAGGTTCGTGTCTACAGGGAAGGACAGACAGATGCTCACTATTTTTCCCAGGGTGAGACATCTCGCCCGGCACAGGCAGCAGACAATCTGGCCCTAGCAGCTGTAACCCTAATGATCACTGGTGGCGCTGCACCTGACCAGCTTAACGCTCGCCCAGCCCGCCTGCACCCCCGGCCCGCCAGTCTCCTCTTTGACCTACAGCGGCTCCAAACTCTGTGAAAACACACACTCACACACACAGACAGATGAGCCCTATAGTATGAAGCTCCGGTGCTCAGCCAAGTGGAGAGAGAGAACGGTTCATCCTTGATCCTTTCTGAGCTGTTTATCTGAACTCTCCCACACTGCTCTCCGGTGGCCCAGGGGCCCCGGCTCCATCCGCATCCCAGCAGGCCGCTTTCTAAAGCAGATCCCGGCAAGCAGGCTGATAGCTGCCGCGCTCCTACCCTGATCCCAGACCCTCAGAGAGAAGGGTTATGAGTGTTTGTGCGGGATTAATTACACGCCGTCCGCCGAGGAGTTACACCCATAGGGACGCTGTCTGACCACACAACGCGCTGAGCTGGTGTACAAGTGTGAGCTCATGATATTAGCACTTCCTTAAACACTTCCTGCACAAAAGAAAGAAAGGACGATTTAATACTTAAATTAAGAGGTAAAATTTGTGTTTTAAACAAATAAAGTGTTGACTGTTATGCTAAATGACAGAAATTTTGGCTTTTTATAAATGGATATGTTCAAAGATTACAATCACAGGAAAAGCATCATGTCTGGACTCGTTCCCTGTGCTCAGACGCTCGGCAGCTAAGACCAGATGCAATCACTTCAAAAGGGGGTGCTAGTTAGCTGCTGTCAGATCTGCCTGTTGGCTTTGCGGAGAGCGAGCAGAGATCATTGTGTAGATTAGCCGGTGCACGCCACATGTCTTTACCAGGCTAATTCTAAAGCTTCAAACCTTTCAGGCGCAAATCAGAAGCGGATGTTACAACAGGCATCTTGCCTCACCCCTTTTCCAGCCATTCTGATCATTTGGATGAATAACTGGTATGTTTTTTATTGAAAATACATTGCATTGCTTATTCAAAGTCTCGTCTGCCCGATAGCGGATACCCATGATCGGCTTGCGCTGATGAAACAATGTCGAGAAATACTTGTGCTTTGATTTGCAATGTATTCTCGAAGAAACTGAAGGGAATGACTGAAAGAAATGTCCACTGTTATGCACTGGCCAAGCCTGCAGCCTGACTGCTGCTTTATGTATCTGTCTGCTTTGGATAGCGCATGTGACACAGACATTTCCCAGTCATTGTGACGGGCGACCTTTCCAACAGTTTTTATTTAGGCTTATTTACATCAAGACAGGCCGGCCTCTTTCAGCTGTAATAGCGGGTTGTGATTGTTGACGGGTAATGTCAGTCTGTCACCCTTGAAAACCGTGGTATTTACATAATGCCTTCTCCTTTTGTGGGTTAAACAAGCAATGTGAACATATGGTACAATAATCCAAAATATAAATCATTATCATGGTTTGCCGCACTGTGTTAGGAGCAAACCTAAAATGAACCTCAATGCAAAGAAATAATACGTTTTATATATATATGTGTATGTATGTATATATATATATATATATATATATATATATATATATATATATATATACAGTAGCCTATATATTGGGAGAAATAGGCCTCATGGTTTCATGTGTGCTTTGTTAACTGTAAGATTGTTGACTTGAGAGGCTCTCAGCTCAAGGGCCTTAATTTAAATGGTAATAACACTGTCCAGAGTCCAGATGCTGTTATTATTATCCCTGTATATTTCCAAACTCTCACTCTTCCAGCGATATCATTTATTAACATAATACTTTTCCTGGCTCTGGATGCAAAGGCTGTGCCTATCAGTAACTAATTCATATGCCTCTGCAAATGAACACACTGCAAGGAACCACATTCACAATATTTCAATTATGGAATTAAAAAAAAAAACATAGAAAAAAAAATGTTGCTTGCAATTGGCTTGTTGGAATTAATATTTATTTAGGGGAGATTATCATTATTTTGTTATTATATATATATGTATATATATATATATATATATATATATATATATATATATATATATATATGTGTGTATATATATATATATATATATATATATATATATATATATATATATATATATATATATATATATATGAAGAATTTGGTTCCAAAATGCTATAAATCTTGTTTTGATTAATCTCAGTAAAAATGTGTTTTCTTTACCAAGAAGGTGGCATGATGCAAAACACTATTTTTTGTTTCAAACTTTCACACAGCATCTTTAGGTTATAATAACATAAAAAATTCAACTCCAGATTTAGATTTTCAGAGATTTATTCAAAATTTTCTTCCCCAAAATGCAATAAATATGGAATTTAATGTAATATAAATTAATTAATAATTTAAATAATTTAAATAATAATTACAGTAATTAAATGCAATTTCATCATGAACCAGAACAACAATATCAAGTAAGACCACAGAAATTCAAAAATGGCATTTCCCTACATTCATCTTCCAAAAGTACATTCATCTTTGCCATGTTACATTAATTTAGTTGATTGGTGCTATATGCTGTATAAAAAAAAAAAATAAAAAAAAAAAACATAAACAGCATTAATAAAAACACTTACAAGCTACGCAGTGTCACATTCATAATCGAATGTGACTCATCTGCAATTATGAATGCGATATTTCATAGCTTGTCAGTGATCTACGGCTCTGTGTATCCATCTGAAAGCACTTGATGGAGATTTACTATTAAACACAGAACCGGCTTTACTGACGAGATGTGCATGACAATCACATGCGATTTATCATGCAGCTCTAAGTTTGTTGTTGATCACAACTCCATTACACTCACATACTCTGATCTGAAAGCTCGTGCAGGAGATTACCTACTTATCACAGGAGCGGCTTTACTAATGAGATGCGCATGAATATTGCATTCGTTTTTTTTTTCAGCCCTAATTGAGGGCAAGACACAAGAGTAGTCCAGTGAATGGCCGTGCTCGATCTCCGGCAAACAATGTTAAAACAGGGTAATCCAAAGGGTAAATCCGAAACACAGGCAATGGTCCAGGCGAGGGGTACACAGGGTGAGATGAGAGGGGTAATCCAAGACAGGCGATATACTTCAGGGCAGGCAGAGATCATACAGAAATGAGATACACAGGCTAGAATCAGGACACTGGAAAACAGGATGGGCAAGACTATGACTAGACTTTGACTAGAAGTAGAGTAGACTAGAAGTAGTCCGTAAAGTAGCTGTCTCTAGGAGAGAGCTATAAGCCAAACAATACTCAGCTGTTTGAGAAGGATCTGAGTGGGTGTAATATAGTATGTGTGTGATTGGTTACAGCTGTGAATAATCAGTGCCAAGTATGATGGGAAAAAATGTCCTGAGTGACATGCAACAGTCTGTGTAATCTGAAAGTCAGTATAATGGGAGGGCGACCTCTGGTGGCAAGCAAGTCCATGGACAGGATTTGTGACAGTAATAAAGTAGAATGACAGGAAATAAAAGGCAAAGAGCTTTCTCAAGACCTTCGTAACCTTATTGTTGCAAAACATACTGATGCCGTTAGTTACTTAAGAAAAATTTTTCCAGTGAGCATTGTTGGGGCCATAATGCGGAAGTGGAAAGACCATAATTTCCATGAAAGGCCATGACCAGGTGCTCCTCGCAAGGTTTCTGACAGAGGAGTGAAAAGAATTATCAGAAGAGTTGTCCAAGAGCCAAGTACAACTTGTGGAGAGCTTCAGAAAGACCTGGAATTAGCATGTACAAATGTTTAAAAGAAAACTTTAAGTAAGTTCATGCTCAGTCCGCAAGGATCTACTGCTGAAGAAAAAGCATGTTGAAGTTTATTTAAAGTTTTCTGCAAAACGTTTAGACAAGTCTGTGAAATATTGGGAGAATATAGTCTGGCCAGATGAGATAAAAATTGTACTCTATGGATACCATAGTACACACCAAGTTTGGAGGTCAAATGCCACTGTGTATCACTCCAAAAACATCATAGTGTAGCACTGGCCAAATTCATTTAATTGAAGCAAAGGATGAATGGAAAAATGTTCAGTTTGACAGTCTTGATAAAAATCTGCTGCCATCTACCAGGATGATGAAGATAGAATGAGGGTGGACATTTCAGCAAGACAATGATCCCAAACCCACAGCCAAGGAAACTCTCAACTGGTTTCAGAGAAAGAAAGTAAAGCTACAAAATGGCCCAGCCAATCACATGACTTGAATAATAAAAAAAATATATATATGGAAAGAACTAAAGATCAAAATTCATAGAAGAGGCTCATGGAACCTTCAAGATTTGAAGACTGTTTGTGTGGAAGAATGGGCCAAGATCACACATGAGCAATGCATACTGCACAACTAGTTTCTCCATGCAGGAGGCTTCTTGAAGCTGTCATTAACAACAAAGGCCTTTGTACAAATTTTTAATACAATTTCAGCGTGTTTAATATTTTTTTTTTACCTGGGTCATTCAATTTCATTACACAGAACTTAATTTCTGAACTTATTTGTATTGTTTTCTTTGTATGTATGAATTACTTGGGTTGTTAATGACATGTGGTGAAAATTTCATATCAACATCACCTTTAGAAATATATTTACTGAAAACAAAAATGGCGATGTGTTTTATATATATATATATATATATATATATATATATATATATATATATATATATATATATATATATATATATATATATATATATATATATATATATAATTTCAACTACTGTGACGAGTCAGCTGCCTCCTCCCTGATTATCATCAGCACCCCGTACAAAATTGCCGCCCTTCACCAGGCTCCCGACTGGAGTGGGTGTGTGGGGCACACCTGAAGGACTTGGAGCCACATCATCGCCGCTGTTGAAAAGCCCAACGCGCCTCTCCTCGTGCACACTGCACACTGGTGGCCTCATGGGTCCAGGAAGGGTGCGTTGAGGGATTCCCACGCCACCAGAGAGGTGAGCTGCCGGACCCGTGATCCGAATGAGAACCGCACCTGCTTACATGGCCATGGGGCCAGGATGCCAGGCCGTCCATCCCCTGCAAGCACTGCGGCCAACGATAAGGATGCCGGACTCCGCCCCTTACCTGGACCCTTACTCCATGAACGCTGCCCGACCCACACGAAACCCGCAGCACGACGAAGACACAAGATCCCCTGTTTATTTTAGACACTTTCCTACTTTGGTCACTTTTATTCCCGTTTTTTGTTTTATTTTCCGTTAATAAAAACCTCTCCGAGGCCTGACGCCACTCCCATTGTGTCCTCCCGCCACACTACCTAGCTATTAATATTAACATAAATATATTAAACATTGAAATATATATTTCTAATTCTAACATTAGTTCTAATTAAATATTTAAATAGATAAAAACAATGTTTTCACTTTTGTATTTTTATATACAATTTATTTTTTTAACTATAAAAATAGATATTGCATATGAATAGAAAAACAATACTCAATCAAACAAAAGTGACTGGGGTCTGCATGAATGGATAAATAAAGCAACTGCAAACTTTTTACCCCCCCCCCCCCCCTATTTATTGTAGGTGCAATAACACCGTTTTGACCCATTTGATTTATCTTCTTAAAATGTCTGAACATCTGGTGAGTCTTGTCAATGTTTGGAGACACATCAATGACCAATCCTGAGATAGGTTTATAAATGGCCGCCCTGTCTGTGGACAGACATACACATGCATCCACTTCACAAAAACACGACCAGCATCCCAAGGAGGACTCATCTCTGCTGGCATGCTTTTCATCAGCGGCACCACCAGCCTGCAACTCACGTCATCCAGTGGTACAGCACATTACCAAATTAGTCCCAGTATCAGCTGTTATCTGTTCCTGCTAAGTCTGCCAGGGTTGGGCCGATCTCTCCTCCTTCACCCCTCCACCAGCTGCAGCTTCTAGAGTCATATTCTAGAGTTGAGCGTCTACAGACTTTCACTCCACAGGCCCAAAAAAAAGCCCTTTCTTCCTTTAAAGGCTGCAAAAGTAGCCGCAATGTATAAAAACATACTATTATAAATTACACACACACACACACACACACACACACACACACACACACACACACACACATATATATATATATATATATATATATATATATATATATATATATATATATATATATATATATATATATATATATATATATACTGTATATCTCAAATGGCAAGCTGGAATGATCTGGGAAGGGTAACATTGGAACATGCTCTCATGCACTTTATTTTCAACTGATAACAGATGTATCTACTTGACCCTTCCCACACTGTATGACAGAAATGACTAGGTTTATCGCCCTGGCAGGCGTCTGAACAAGCTACACAAAGGGGGCGAAAAGCAGACCAGGCACGAGAAAGAATAGGAAAAACAAAGCCAGAGAAGTTATCGATGACTCACGCATTTCCTTCTTGTGACGTCGTGACCGAATATCTTCTCTGACTTTGTTGAGTCCGTGCTTCATATTTCAGATGTTAGTTCATGATTGGCTATTGGAGCATGGGCCGAGGGTTAACAGGCCTTGTCCCGCTTTCCAGACTCCGAGCAGGAGGTGAGGGCGCACCATGGGGACATGGTGGCGGGTGGAAGAATCTGTGCCAACCTGAACTGAGCACTGCCATTCAAACATAAATAAAGTCGTTTTGGCAGCATACATCCACATGCGCTAATTGAGCTTGCCAAGGATTTTTTCTCTCCATACTGTAGCCCCCCATCCACCTCCTCCTTCACGCAATGTATCTGACAAGAAATACCGAGGTTTATCTTCGGTACAGTAAAGATTTAATCAAGGTTGCAAAGAAACCTCATGATTGGCAAATCTCATCAACATTCCTGTCGTATTAAATGTATTTCACTCGCTAATATGATTATATAATGGGAACCAATAAACAACAAAATGGTTGATGGTTTTTTAACGATTCGGAAATGATAAACATCCCCTCCGATTCTGTCCTGTCAGTTCCTGTAAATTATTAATGGAGCTGCTGAATGGAACGTATTTATGCGCTCTGGCCATGTCTTCATCGGTCCTCACAGCTGTATTTCCTGATTTCTTGTTGTGCAGCCTGAGGCGGACTTTGCAGAGCCCAGAAATGGGGGGCGATTAGGGGCTGCACTGTGCTGCTTTTTAAGCAACATTCACACTGCTGATGGCGCCCTAACCCCGAGACACTGGGAAAGAAAATCTCCCGTCGCTATGGCAACACAGCACTTTCTTCGCCAAGAGCTTGACCTGCTCCTTCTACGAGCAGCTAGACTGCCAAACAGGCATTCCCCCCCTGCAACCCTCCACCGACGCAGCCCACAACTCTCGTGGCTTCTGTCTCCGCTTAGATAGCCCTCTTGCTTGTAATGCAAGAATCCTCCATAAGCTCCTGTTAAATTTGCTATCGCATTAGGCCAGTATTGCCGCTAATGCCCTAAGATGAAAGTTGCAGCAAACGTGTGGGGAAAACCGTCATGCTGTCACACTAGCAATAGTCTCCTTCCAAATTAGAAAAGTGCTTGTGCGTGAATAAGAAGATATAATGTCCAATTTATTCGTTGGATAATCTAATTAAGGATTAGTGCAGGAACAGTATCCAAAACCTCGGCTTTTCAGGAACAGTGCATTCCAGTTTCTCTGGCAGACGCCCCTTCGGTCCTTAGAGTCAGGCTAATGTTTCCTCTGAAGTGTGGAATTTTTCCGGCTGTGGCCATCTAACCCCCTGCCCTGAGAGGAGAGTGCAAAAGGAAGTGACACATTAGAGGAACAAGCTCCTGCCTTGTTAGTTAATGTAATGAAAGGCAGACAAAGCCTGGCCATTAACCCCAGTGGGGATTTGTCTGTTGATAAGGCCTGACAGGCACGACTGTTTGGCGACCCTTTTCCCATGGCCTTTGATAATAGATGTGAGTGGTGACTCGCTCTCTTTCTCCCAGTGCTCAGATACACCCTTCGTAAGCAATTAAACACAGACACAACCTTTAGGCAACGTCCTTGCAAGCCGGTCCCACTGAAAACCAACTCTATTAGCATGTCTCTGATGAGATCTTCAAATGCTGAGTGAATTAACAATTTTCCAATACATTCACATTGTGGGTGAGGAATAAATGCTATTCACTTGTCGCTGTGACTGTGTAAGCATCCATTTGTCGATGCCAAGCATGTAGAGCCGTAGCTACGGTTCACAGACCCATGTAAGCTGATGACAGTGACCTCAGTGGTACAACCGCGCCAGCCCTAACTGGGTTTGTTTTCATTGATGTCATTGTAGCGTGCTGATTGAAACGTGATATCCTCTTGTTCGTTGAATTGCATTGTCTGTTTCTCATTTTTGATGGTCTTTGCTGACGTCGTATGCTAATTTGCAATCAGTGTAACATCTACCTCAAAACAAAGTCCTGTGCGTTTGGCTGACGTGTTTTTGCCTCAGACTTGGCAAAAAGCTTTCTGTCGTCAAGTGAGATGTAGGGCACTTCTATTCTCTTCTTCAAAGTGTAGTTACATCAGATTAGTAATGTTCTCTGAGACTACATGAGCTGTGATGCTTCATTTGAGCTGTTTGACTGAATGAGAACAACACTGCCGACTTTCTTTTGGTGGGTCATAATTACGTTAATGCATAATGGACCTCACATTAAAGGCCTAGAAACGTATTAAAGACATCGATAGAATAGTCTATGTGACATCAGTGGTTCAACCATAATATTATGAATCTATGAGAATACTTTTTGGGAGTAAAGAAAACAAAAATAAAGACTTTATTCAACAATGTCTTCTCTTCCATATCAGTCTTTGATATCATATTTCTCACTTCATACTGTCATACGTGCAAGCTGTTCCAGGCTGATGACGTAGGACGTACACCTCACGAACACGATGGTGTTTAGTGATGAATGCGGAAAGCACAGAAGAGAGAGCAAAACAAAATGCCGGTCACAAATTAGAAGCACAAAATGAGGATTTGTAAACAAAAATGTAGGAGGATTTCGATATACTGTAAGCCAAAAGTAAGTTTGCAAAAATCTTGCTTCCTTTGCTCCTGTAATCAAACTCACGAGAATAGCATATCTCACAGGCGTGCACAATGTATATGTCCTATGTCATCCGCCGGAGCAGCTTGCACGTATTAGATAGTGGAAGTGAGAAAAAAGTATTTATAACATTTTAAATATGGATATTTTTCTTACAAAAACACATTGATTCTGTACAGGAGACCTTTATTCATGCCCCAAGCCATGTGAGGCACATTTTATTACAGATGCATGCACTTTATTTGATTACTTTTGAATTGTTGAAAAAACACCCACTTACCCTCATTTAAGTGCTTGGATTTGTGCTTGGATTGGATTTGTCTGTAAAAAGAAAGTCATATACACTAAGGAGGCTTTAAGGGCAAGTAAAATATGGGATTATTTTCATTTTTGGGTGAAGTTACCCTTTAAGATCTGGGGGTGTTAACTTTTTGAAATGGATGATCAGGGTAAATTGTACTTATTTTGTCTTCTGGGAAACATTTAAGTATTTATGTAGCTTCTTACCAAATGAAAAAAAAAAAAAAAGATCTTAAAACAAAATAAGAAAAATGTACACATCATCATGCTGTTCAAAAGTCTACACCCTTAATGCATTGTGTTGCCTTCTTGAGCATCCTTAAATGTTTACACCTTTTGCAATAGCTGTGCATGAGCCCCTCAGTTGTCCTTAGTGTGAAAAGATCCTTAGATCTCAAAATCATACAGTTACTGTTGGTTCAAATATGCAGGAAAATTTGGAAAACCAAAAATGTGCAGGAGCTGGAGGATTTCTCTGAAGAAGGCAGTTGAACTGCTCAGGACCAAGATGGGACTCATGAACAACTATCACAACACAGTATTAATATTCAAGGGTATGTAAACCTTATTAAGGGGTCAAATACAGTTATTATTTTGCCTTGTGGAGAATATACTGAAATAGCTTATTTAGGACGGTATTAAATAAACAATATCATGCAGTTTTCATGACCCCTCTTATGTATTATTTTGCTTATTCTGCAAGGGGCGTGTAAATTTATGAGCACAACTGTATATAGATAATTTTATTACAATACAAAATCAGAATTCCACACACTCAAACATATCCTTCAAACTTATCCTCCCATTTTAATAACAAGTATGAAGCAAGCCATTCAAAAGTCCATTTCACTCTGTGTATTAGTCAGGACCAGTGAGGCCTGATACATGGCAGGTGCACTTCCTGTTTTTGTAATTAGAAACAAATTAGGTTAGAGTGCTTTTTCAGGCTGTGCACCGAGGGCCAATGCTCTCTGCCCCTCCAGGCACACTTGCACACATGCAGACACACAAACACGTACAGAATTACACAAGACACCACGCTGACAGCCAAATGGTGAAAACCTCCACCGCGGCTGCTCGCGAAAGAGCTGCACCTGGAAAATTCATACAACTATTTTTTCATAATTAAAGTTAGCTCCATTTGTCTCCGGCACAAAGAGACGGGTGAAGTGAAAGGCGGCCTGTGTTCGCACAAAGAAAGGGGCTGCCGTTGGTTTGGAGCAGGATGCTCTTCCCCCCTTCTTGTTTTGTGTGCAGGCCTAATTGAACACTGATGGATTTACATTAATTTCCTGCCCACACCTGCTTCCTTTATTTCACTTCAAGATAGCGCAGGAGAGCGATGTGCCTCCACGCCATCATGACTAATGGACGACCACGGTGAGCAGGTTTCTGTAGGAGAGAGGAGCCTGTCACCATAGCGAACACCTCCCTGCCGCTCGATGTGCAGCTGAAGCCTGGCAACACATGGACCTGGGAATTTCAGACATGTGAAGGATCTTTTTCTAGGCCGCAAATACAGAACAACAACAACATGTTACCAAGGACTTGTCGAACCTATTTGTTAGGGGTAAAAAAGGATAAGGTTAAGTCAAAGCAGAAGGTATTTTGAAATGTTAATAAGATGAAACCCTTTTTGTGGGATATTTTTTTTTTCATATGCATTCCATGAATCTTTCAAAAATAACAAACTGGCAAAAATGCTTTGAGAAGAATATAATAACTATTCAAAGTCGTTGATTAAATAGAAACAATATAATTAAAGTTTATTGCAAAATATAAATATTTATGTGGGTATTTGCCACAACTCACTGATTAGTGAATTCTCTGCATAGCTTTATGGGTAATGTAGTTTTTCAACACAAATTCAGCTGTTAAACACGGTTACTTTAAAAACCATCTGAAATAACGTAAATGGATGGCTACACCAACGATTATCAGCATCAGAGCTCACAACAGGTCTGTCATAAATGGTTTAAATGAGTTATCTTTTTTTTTTTAAAAATCCCTATGGATTTACTTCTCACTATTGCACTCCTTTGAGGTTCTGGTTTGGAATAGTTTTATGGCTTTGATTATTAAACTGAAATGAAGAAAAAAACAAAAGAAAAACAATGGATGTTGATCCAGGAATATGTCCTACTTGGCTAAATCACATAATACCAGGGGAATATGCTGTATGCAGTTCATTATTCACAATAGGAGCAGCTAATTTATGCTTGAAGTAGTTATGTTTAGAGTAGACCATCTCTTTGCATTTTATCATTTTGCAATTCTCTCGCACATGTGACGGGTGGCTGTAATGGGTAACTGCACCAGGGGGAGGAGATAGCAGGCTTCTATACCGGGACGGGGCAGCTCCCAGCAGCTGGAGCCTAATTGCAAACACTGAAAAAGAATGAGGTCTATCATTGATGATCATAATTGCACACAAAATCTCCAGGGTATTGTTCTATTCCTCTCCCAGTTCCTTTTTGTTCAATAATGTGTTTAAAAGCTTTGGATAGTACAAATGTTACCTTTCAGGATCAGAGCGCTATTGTCATTTACATTTTAAAGTGCTTTACGAGAGCACAGATGATCCACTGAATATTCCCCAAACATGCTCGTGCCTAAATCATTCAACAAATGGTTTACAAACATTTAAGTTCTCTGACAAATGGTGACCTCATAGTAAAGATATAGGGGACATTCTTTGAATCGCTAAAAATAAGTTAGAATTCATTTTAGAATGGCACTGCCAAGTCACAACGTATAAATTAAGCAAATGATTAATATACTCAATACTCATTATTAATATTACTGAATATTGAGTCTTCGCTATATTATACAAATATAATTTAAACGGCTTGTATTTGAAGTGCAATATAAAGCTAAAAGAATTGTTGTAGTCTTTTGAAGCCACCTTACCAACTTCACATCTCTGCAGAATGCACAAAAGAAAATCTTGCTTATGAGCCTGAGGTGAATGTGAACAAAAGACAGATGCCAATGGAATCTGTTCAGGAGCGAAATGAATACTCTTCTATTTATCAATAACATGACCTTCAAGACTGCACTGTAAAACATTGAAATGGCATGTGGAGCAGGTGTAGCTGTAGCAGTTAAACTAATTCTTTGTTTAAAGAAAGAATGTTTAAATGCATCATTCCAGAACTGTGTTCTGTTTCACCTTTGAATAGTGAATGTGGGAGGCAAAACAATCATGTGCAAACAAGCCAAAAAGTAATGATGACATTGTTATGTTGCATGAATATTGTAAAATACTGTTTTCTGTGCTTTTCTTATTGCCAAAAATTACCTCATGTTCCAGAGAAAGAGTCTAAATCATCGTCCTCAAGCCTCAAAATATACATGTATCAAAATTTCGGGTTTGCATTTGTTATGTTTTTAAAACATGTTTCTATGTGATTAATTTAATTTATATATATATATATATATATATATATATATATATATATATATATATATATATATATATATATATTGTGACGCGTGTCCCGAGGCCTCATCAGCGTCGCCCTGGAAACCCACGAGGAACACCTGGAAACCTCATCACCGGCCGATCGGTCACGGCTGCCGACAATCAAGCGGTTTGATTCTTTTATGAAAAGAAAGTTCAAAAGAAGAATTTGGTAATAATTATTGTAAATATCTATACTGTCACTTTTGATTGGTTTAATCATTCCTTGCTGATTAAAGGTGTTAATTTATCCCCCGCGCCCCAAAAAAGGTAATGATCCCTTCAGAAAGGTAGTGTATTGTATAAATGTTAATTATTATATTATCTGCAGTGTTGGGGGTAACACATTACAATTAACATGAGTTACATAATCAGACTACGTTTTTTTCAAGTAACTGGTAAATTAATGCATTAATTTTTAATTAAAGATCCCTGAGTTTCTTTTTCAAAAAAGTAATGCCAGTTACTTTGTTTTCCCATTTATTTATGTCTCCTGTCCCCATATTGGGAGAAATCAGAAGTACAGAGGCATTGTGTGCGCTGTGTGAACACGATGTACTAAATGTGAATGTGCATTAATTCATCCCACTCGCAAAAAAAATGATTTTAGAATTCATCAAAATTAATTAAAACGATGAAATGCAAACGCAGAATATGACGCAAACCTGCAGTAATTAAATGTTAACAGAAATGTATCTAATCTCATTTTATTAACTAATGTCTTTGCTGTTGACCTTTTGATGATCAAGTTCAACCATACTAAAAAGCAACAATGACTTTAGATAAACTAACGATGGTGCTTCATTGTTGTGTTGTTTTGTTTTGTTTTTATTGCTGAAGAGTGTTGAACGTTCTTCTCCTGTGTTCCACTGTACAGATGGGAATTTACTTTTCCTTCAGCCTGAGTTTTATTCATTACACTTTTTTGATGTGAAAGGGAACTTATATTTGCTTTAAATAGAACTTATATTAAAAACAATCAAGCCCTGTGCATATTTAAAAAGTAAAGCAAAAGTAATGCAAAAGTAACGCAAAAGAAATGTAATGCATTACTTTCTATAAAAGGTAACTAAGTAACGTAATTAGTTACATTTCTAGGGAGGAAAACAAGATTGTAATGCATTACTTTTAAAAGTAACTTTCCCCAACACTGTTTATATGTATATATAAATATAGACACACTATGCACTCCACCTTTTCTTGTAAGATATTAAAACCCATGCAGAGGTGTGTTTTGACATCTTTCAAGCTATGGTGGGATACAGAGAGGACGTGACCTCTGAGCTGCAGGAGCAATGCCTCTCTGCAGGTCAGAGGGTTGACCTTTGACCTCTCCGGACGTGTCTCCATGGTGAGAGGAGCGGTGAGGAGTCATGGGAAATACAGGCGACAGCAGGGGCCATGTCTTTAACCAGATGGCAGGCTTAGATTAGTCATGTCCGCCCTGCATGACAAAAAGACAAGCACAGCCCTATCAAATCTGTCATTTCTCAAACACAGCCTCTAAAGGTGAGTGATGCAAAAAGCATCATGGCATGTTCTACAAAGTGACAGTGCGGTGGGTTGTTGTTCCGATCAATGATGTCTTCCTCTGCCTTCCCAGCAGTGTGCAAGATATTTACCTGAGATTTGTGTTGACGACGACAAAATTTGCCCCATTAAGGAAGGACTGTGAATCATTTTGGAAATTAAAGTCAGATGCATTAATATTGTAGATGTATCAGATTGGCTTCAGAAAATGTTCTTTGGACAGTTATAAAACAATGCATTAAAGTGGGCATAAAACCTCTTCACTCTAAGAAATCATTCTTTGGCTTAACTTGAGTCAAATGTTAACAGTTAAGCACAGATGCTGCCCCACAGCTGTTTCTTCATTGGTCCTTTTAATCACAGTGCTGATTGTCTACACAATGCAAAAACTGACCTCTGACCTTCAACTCTGTATAGCATTGGGAACATCCTGATAGTGATAGCCTTAATGTTTGTTCCGATCTGATTATTTATTATTAACAGAATCCATGATTTTTTTCTGGACAGGTGACCATCATGGATTTGGCCAATGAAATCAGCAGAGTTTGTGCTTAACTGGTTTTGGAAAAAAACATTGTGTTATGTTTTCTAAACATAAAATGATCATGTAGACTCAAGTCAAATACCTTGTCTAATAAAGACCTAACTGAACAAAGTAACTCCTTCTAAAATGTATTATGTAAAATGATACTGATACTAGAACACTGAACACTAATCTTTTCAAAAACACATAACTCTTAATTGTTCTGTCTGAGCAATGCCAATTCTTTGTCCTTAAGATCCAAATTATATACAGAATATCAAAATGTGTGATATGTTTTTATGTTTTTGAAATAAGTCTCTTTGTCATTTATTTGATAAAAATTGGAGATTGATTAAAACAATAATATTATCTATATTATATAACATTACAGTAATATATAATGAAAATCTGAAAAAAAAAAAATCTAAATTAACTCTTTTAAATTCACTAATTTTGAAACACCGAACAGTAACAACTCCTCTATTTTCTTAAATAACACCTAATTTCCACAATTACTCTACTAATCAACACACACACACACACACACACACTCGTTTTTTTTTTTTTTTTGGGTTCATCCCATAAGCGTAATGGTTTTTATACTGTACAAACTGTATATTCTATGGCTCTACACCAACCTTAGACCTAACCCTAACCCTCTCAGGAAACTTTGTGCATTTTTACTTTCTCAAAAAAACTAATTCTGTATGATTTATAAGCGTTTTGAAAAATGGGGACATGGGTTGTGTCCTCATAAGTCACCCTCTCCTTGTAATACCTGTGTCATACCCATGTCATTATACAAAGTTGTGTCCTGATATGTCACAAAAACAAGAGCACACACACACACACACACACACACACACACTACACTGATGTAGTCCCAGGGCAAATGGACTGTTAACTGCCATTTTACATATTTCAAAGGATAATAAAATATATAAAAAAAAAAAAAAAAATTCAGACAATTAATTTATTCACCCTGAGTGTCGTTCCAAATGTTTTTCTATGATTTTCTTCTGTGGAATGTAAAATAAGATATTTTTAAGAGCGCTGTTAACCAAACAGTTCCCATTGTTCCAGCAGCATTGTATTTTAGTCAATGGGAACCAAAACTGTTTACCAACATTCTTCAAAATACGTTCTTTTACATTCCACACAAGAAAGGTCCGTAACGACATGAGGGTGAGTAAATTATGACAAAACTTCCATTTTTGGGTGAACTATACCATCAAATGGATTGAATGCAGTAAAACTGAATGTTCAAGTTGTGGCAGAATGTTTAAAAACTGTGTTGCATACACACATTTTAATTAAGTAAACAGAACAAGCAGCTAAAATAATTTAGTTAAGTGTAAAATGGGCTAAACTTTTCTGACCTTTCCGCCGTACGGGACAGATGCAGCACGACAGATTGCCGGGGAATGTGAGGAACATTTTAGAAGCGGGAAGGGGAGCGAAAGAGAAGGAGAAAGACCCTCCAGCCCTAGAGAGAGCAGAAAACAGGACAAGGTTAATGTACTATGACAGACAGGAGCCAACAACTCTCTTTAATGTTGTCCCGTTAGGACGCCCCCGGTGCAAGCATCTTTCGCATCCTTTAGGAGCCTCTCTGCCAACAACTGGTGGGGGAGAGAGCTGCGGACCAGCTGCCAAACATGACATTTGCTGGCGAGGGCCACTGAACCCCAGCAGGTGACATCTGTGGAACAGCCTTTTGCAGCCTTTCATCCCCCGTGTCTGGCAATGGAAGGGTACCTGCGTGAGGCCCCGGAGAGGGATAGATGAATGTGCTCTGTCTCTCTCCCCCAGCTGGGGCTCCGCATAGCCACAGGGCCAGGGCGGCCCACGCTCCCCGGCTTCCAGAGGCAACATCTGCACCCACTGTTGCCTTTGTCCCCATCAGCAACCGATAACATGTACCGTCGCGGCCTTCCAGCACAATTTAAACAGGGGCTCATCATTACAGGGATGAATAAATACTATCATCATGAGAGGTTATTGCTTCATATCAGCTGTTTGATCAAATATGTATAACCGAGCCGAGCGGCTATGAGATGAATATCAAGAGCTGCCCGTTCGTGTGCTGCCACGGTGATTTGTAGAGAAAGTAGTTGGCAGCGGATCAGAAAAAAATAATAATTTAACAGCCGCTGACACTGACGAGGATGTTAAGAGCTAAATATCAAGGTGCTTTGTAACTTCATGTCTTGTATGAAAAAGTAAGTAATATATAATATACTTATATAATGCACATTTCTGATTAATTGCAGCCACTTACCATCATATCGAAGTCATGTTAAAAAGTCAAGTTACATTTATTTTTAGAACGTTTTATACAATACAGATTGTTTCAAAAAAGTTTTACAGTAATGTAACACTGTTAATCTTTGTAAAATGCATCAATTTTGAAACAGAATTCCTCTGTTAAGCATTTCGGCAGCTCAATATACAGCTCAGCTTAATTCAGTGTTTTATCAGGTACCAATTTGCAAAGTTCACATGCAATTCTGTGCAATTATGAAATGAGTTTTGTTGAGCTAAAAACAGTTATACAGCGGACAATAGTGTCATTATGCAGTTTAAGTCACTTCTGTGTTGGTTCAGTTCTGTTCAGTAATCTTGCTGTTGTAAAGTTAGTGCCTTTGGTTATTAAAGACTACATTATAAGGTATTATGAAAAAGCTTTAGAATGAAACACCCTGTGTTATAGTGATTTTATGGGCGAGGAGTGTTCTTTAAAGCAATGTGGGTTTTATAAAACATCTGGAATGTGATAAAAAGGCACCAATGTTATTTTTTTAATATTAATAATCAGAATTTATCCACAAAAAATGTAGTTCATTAGCCAGTGGGTTGCTTATGGTTGTTAATAAATATAGCAAAATGGTGCATTGACATAAAATGTGTGGTAAACATAGCATATGCATTTTATATCAACCTTGAACAAGCATCTCATATGTGTTTACCAAAAATCATTTTGTTTGTTTGTGTGTGTGTGTGTGTATTTGCTAAGGGATGGGTGGTCTGTAATCAGTAGTCAATTAAAACAAGTCTAGCCTCAATTGTACCTGCTTCCATTCTGGTGCAATTGTCTTTGCTCAGCAACTTTAAATGAATGCTAATTACTCTGACCACGGTGCTCTTGCCCCGTGACTCTGATGTCACTCAGTCTCCATGAGTTCCTGACAGCATCTCTTCCAAATGTGCTCATAATTGGCAACCCATGGTGAAATGACACACACAATTAAATCCCATTCTCATCATGCAGCCTTTACACTGGGTCAAGTTTAGAGACCATTAAGCAAGGGCAGACATCTACTAGGTATTTCATAGTCCTTAATTATGTTATATAATTTTAATTAAAAATGTTATACATTTCTGTAGTCATATTGAATTATTATTGTTATTATTATTAATTAATTAATTAATTATTTTAGTTAGTATGAATTAAAGACAGCATAAATACTACCATCTAAATAACAAATACTGCATTACTGTAATGGAAACTTAAATGAAAAGTGCCATAAAATTTATAAGATTTTGGGATGAGCAGGACATGATAGATTTTAATCAACTGACAAAATATAACATTTAATAATCATCGAGATGACCTATTGATAATTTATGTGTAAATCTCACAAAAACATGTCCAGGTCACTCTAAAATAAGAAATTATGCATTAAAAAACAGGCCTACTGTTTATGGGACCATTTAAATGTTTTGTATTCTATTTTCCAATAAGATTTTCAGTGACAATGAAAACATGTAAATCTCACTACCGTAATGTGCAAATTTTCATTTATTTATTCACGTTATCAGTTATTCTTAATTTGAATCAGCATTAAATAAAGATACCATTTAAATACTATGATTTAAATAACACATATAATATATAATTACATTTTGTTTTCATTACAGTAATGGGAATTTAAATGAAAACTGTGCCTAATTGACAGAAATGTAGGCTTCAAAATAAAATTAAAAAAGTTACCGCATTTGATTTCGGGATGAAATTCGATCAGGATATGCTTTAGATTTGTTTTTTCTTACAAATATCCAGAATCATCTATAAAAAAAAAAACACACAGCTTAACAGAACCTTTGTTTACATTCATGACGGTCATCTTGAGGTGCTGTGGTCAGATGGTGTTTATGCAAACATGGGGTTGATGGGGTAGAGAGTGAACAGGCTTCCCAATGGTCTGCTTTCATCTTCATTTTCAGTTTTGACCCGGGCCAACGCCTCCCGATGTTTCCACACAGGTGGGCCGCTGTACACCCGCAAGTGCCATGTTTAAAAAGGGCTCCTGCCTGCTGTTCCCCTTCCTCTGCCACCTCCCTGGGTGTGAACCTCACCGTGTTGGCTGGCAAACAAAGCCCAACATGAGGCGTGCTCGAAATGAAAGAAGGCAAAGAAGATGAAAAGAGCAGAGAAGAGAGGAGCGCATATGCAGACTGTGTGCAGAGGGGTGAAACCGTCATGCTAAAGATAGTGGTGCTTTGACAGCTCCCAACATCTTGAGTTGAAGTGTGCCATGTGCTGAGTGTCTCTCAACTTCTTCAGTTAGGTTTGCAGTCTTCCTCTCCGGTTTCATGCTGAGTGAAAAAGTAAAATAGGAAATATGCGATTTCATCATTCATTTTAAAGTGACTGTAACCTCCTGTCTTTTGCACAAAGACCTGATGATACTCTTGTGAGTGTGATTTACTACCGGCTTCCAGAAGTCTGCGTGGAGGTGTCACAGGTTGCATATGAATATACCAGAACTATTGTCAGTAACACATCTTCCTACACATTTGCAAATGCATGAACTAATAACTGAGGGCATGTAAATTGAATATAGTACATAGCATTTCCATCCAAATTTGTTTTCACACCGACGACCTGCCAATAGGCTGTTAGTTTCTTAAGAAGGAAGGGCGAAGGATTAAAAATGTTTCAGGAAACAACCAAAAGAAAAAAAAAAAAAAAACATGCATAACCGTAAATTAAAAATATATAGGTGTGAAAAACAAGTCACGAAAACACAGAAATTCATGCCAGTGTCACAATGCCATGCAAATGTGTTATGAAGTGTTAAGAAACATGCATAGCTGCAGGTCAGTAGAAAACATGGTGATGTTGTGCTTGATCTGTAAAGGTCAATGACATTTTCTGTGGATCTATAAATTTATTTAAAAATACATCAAAAATGCAATTCAACACACGCACACGCACACACACACACACACACACACACACACACACACACACACGCACACACACACACACACACACACACACACACACACACACACACACACACACACACACACACACTCTCTTTACTGTGATAAGCATGTTTTTAGTATCTGATTTAAAATTAATTTTGAAAGCCATGTAACTCTCCTGATATCATATTAAATGCTAATTAATAAAAAAAGAAATTATTAGAATAGCCCTTTAAAGTAGTTTGAGATGTTTTTTTTTTTCATTACTGTTTCATAGATAAATTTTGTAGAAGAAACTAAAATAAAAAACATAACGACTCTGTCAAGGTCAATAAATCTTTTAAAATATCAGATAATTTGACATATTTACGTCAAGGCAGCGTTGTAATGTCATGTGGTGCAGCTCCTCAAAAGGAAAAATATGTTATTATTTTTAAACGATGGCTACACATGACGTCATGAAATTGCTTTTTAAATAATAATAAAAAAGCTTTTTAAATTAAAGAAAAATGCTAACACAAATACAAATATGATGATGCTGATGTTTATTGTTGTTGTGTAACTATTATTATTATTATTATTATTATAATTATTATTATTTGTGAGTACATTTATGATATTCATTTATTCTAACTTTCAGTAAATGTAATGTTTTACTGTGGTACTACAGTGGGGTTTTGTGCCGCGTGTCGGGGCAAGACCTTTGAGAGTGGGGTCCTAAGTACGAGTGAAAGGAAAATGCTCTGTGGAGAACATTTTGGCTGGCGTCCCTGTGAATCTGCCTGCTAAATGACTCTTGTTATTGTTAGCTAAATAGCACAGAGGATACCAGAAGTGAATGTAACATAGGAAGGGCATCCAAAACACAGAGCAGACCCAGGTGACCAGAGACAGTGTGTTTAATCAGCTCTTTAATGAAACTGTGACTTAAGAATGATAAACAAGCTGATGCGGTTTGTTAGAATCAAAATGATTAATGACAATAAAGCATGATAGTTGTTGTTGCTGGCTCTGAAGGTTATTGCTAATGCTCATATTAAGCTTAGTGATTTGAACAATCCTTTAATCTTAAAGAGACAGACAATACACACAGAAACAAAAAGTATATTATTTTTTTAATAATGTGGGAAACCAAACAGTTGAGGTAGCCATTGACTTCCATAGTTCAAAAAATAATAATAATAACTTATGTATGGCATATACAGGTGCATCTCAATAAATTAGAATGTCATGGAAAAGCTCATTTGTTTCATATATTTTATCGTGAAATATATTCAATGCACACAGACTGAAGTAGTTTAAGTCTTTGATTCTTTTAATTGTGATGATTTTGGCTCACATTTATCAAAAACCCAACAATTCACCTTCATCGCAACAAATTCATAAGACCAATAAAACTACAAATAAAAATCACATTTAATGAATAGTTGGCCTTCTGGAAAGTATGTTCATTTACTGAACATGTACTCAGTACTTGGTAGCGGCTCATTTGCTTTAATTACTGCCTCAGTTTGTGGCACTGCTGAGGTGGTCTGGAAGCCCAGGTTTATTTGACAGTGGCCTTCAGCTCATCTGCATTTTTTGGTCTCTTGTTTCTCATTTTCCTCTTGACAATACGCCATAGATTCTTTATGTGGTTCAGGTGAGTTTGCTGGCCAGTCAAGCACATCAACACCATGATCATTTAACCAACTTTTGGTGCTTTTGGCAGTGTGGGCAGGTGCCAAATCCTGCTGGAAAATGAAATCAGCATCTCCAAAAAGCTGGTCAGCAGAAGGAAGCATTAAGTGCTCCAAAATTTCTTGGCAAACAGGTGCAGTGACTTTGGTTTTCAAAAAACACAGTAGACCAACACCAGCAGATGACATTGCACCCCAAATCATCACAGACTGTGGAAACCTAACACTGGACTTCAAGCAACTTGGGCTCTGAGATTCTCCACCCTTCCTCCAGACTCTAGGACTTTGGTTTCCAAATGAAATACAAAACTTGCTCTCATCTGAAAACAGGACTTTGGACCACTGGGCAACAGTCCAGTTTTTCTTCTGCTTAGCCCAGGTAAGATGCCTCTGACACTGTCTGTGGTTCAGGAGGGGCTTAACAAGAGGAATACGACAACAGTAGCCAAATGTCTTGACATGTCGGTATGCCTTGAGCCCAGCCTCAGTCCATTCCTTGTGGAGTTCACTCAAATTCTTGAATCGATTTTGCTTGACAATCTTCATAAGGCTGTGGTTCTCTTGTTTGGTTGTGCATCTTTTTCTTCCACTCAACTTTCTGTTAATATGCTTGGATATGCTTTGGCAATTAATGTTTGTAGCTTACCCTCCTTGTGAAGCAGTCCAGTCTTCTGGACAACTGTCAGATCAGCAGTCTTTACCATGATTGTATAGCCTAGTGAACCAAACTGAGAGATCATTTTGCAGGCACAACAAAGGCAAAACAAAACAAAACATGCACCTAAAGTAGACGTTTCTGCAATGAATGTGTGTAAATTTTTCACAAGATCGCATTGCTCACAGAATACATAAAAATCCACTAAAGTCTACAGAATTTATATTAAAAAATTAATATTAATAAATAAATAAATCACAATTCAGTTTTTACAAAATTGAGGTTACACTCATAATTTTTGCTGAAATGATTAACGGTTCTACTTAATGGAACTTTCTGTGCAATAATTTTGCGAGCTCTAATCCTCTCACAGTAAAAGAGCTCTGCTTTGATTTGGATCACCATGAATCTTTGTGAGAGCTCTAATGGCCCTCATCTTTGGTGGGCTGAGAGCGGTGCCCTGCTGTACACCCCTGAGAGAGTAAACATACAGAGAGAGGCTCTAGTCTCTGAGACGCAGATGCCCTCAGATGGCCCACATATCCAATTAGCTCACTGGATCAATATCGGGCCTTATTTCTGCCCAAATATACAACAACATGATAGATAAAAAAAAAATCATGGTAGTATTGCTGGGTTAAACATCAGTCTGCTGGTATACTATATATATATATATATACAGTAAATATATAAATTGTAATTTAAAAATGTTTTATATATACACACTATATAAACATTTTTAAATTCAATTCAAAATAAATATATGCATTAATATTTCCAATTAAATGAAATTAAATAGCATCATACAACATACAACTCCATATATATAATAAATATATATTTGATCCTGAAGCAAGTAGCACAGATATATTTGTAACAATAGCCAAAATGGTTGATGATTCTAAAAGGAGGAAAGAAGCACATCCAATCACTGTGTTCTTGTTAGTGATGGTTACCTCCAAAGAAACACGTGCAGCCATCATCACTTTGCATCAAAATGGCCTCAAATGCAAGAAAATTGCTACAAAGAATATTATACTTGAAAGAACCATTTACCGGATCATCAAGAATTTCAAGGAGAGAGGTTCGACTGCAGTAAAGTCTTCAGGACGTCCCAGAGTGTCCAGCAAGTGCCAGGACGTCAGCTGCGGAATCGTGTCTCCACCAGTGCAGAACTTGCTCAGGAATGGCAGCAGGTTGGTTTGAGAGCATCTGAACGCACAGTGAGGCCAAGTCTTTTGGACAATGACCTGGTGTCAAGCCACTGCTCTCCTAGAAAAACATCAAGGACAGACTGAAATTCTACAGGAAGTACAAGGATTGGACAGCAGAAGACTGGTGCAAAGTTATTTTCCCTTCCCACTGTTTGGGACATCTGGAAAATCAATTGTTCCGAGAAGAAAATGTGAATGCTACCATAAGTCCTGTGACGTGCCAACATTGAAGCATCCTGAGACCATCCATGTGTGGAGTTGCTCTTCAACCGAGGAAGTGGGCTTTTTCATAATTCTGCCCAAAAACACTGCCATGAATGAAGAATGGTATCAAAACGTCCTCCAAGAGCGACTTCTTTCAACAATCCATGAGCAATTTGGTAATGATCTTTGCATTTTCCAGCATGATGGCGCACCATGTCACAAAGCAAAAGGGATAAAGAAGTGGCTCCAAGATCATTACATTGAAGTTTTGGATCTGTGGCCAGAAAACTCCCCGGATCTCAGTCTCATGGGGAACCTAGGGTCAGTCCTCAAAAGGTGAGTGGACAAGCAGAAGCCCAAAAATTGTGATCAACTCCGATAACTTATAAGGCAACAATGGATCGCCATCAGTCAGGATTTGGCCCAGAAGCTAATATCCAGCATGCCAGAGTGATTTGCAGGTTATGAAGAACAAGGGTAAACACTGTAAATATTGACTCATTGTATATTTTGCCAATAAAAGCTTTTAAAACTTTTCAGTATACCACAGAAACGTTGAAAAATAATTTACAAATACCGAAGCAGCAAACTTTGCAACACAAAATTTATGTCACTCTCAAAACATTTGCCCATGACTGTAGACCACCTCCATCGCTTACATAGCTGTAGGATTAAGGGCTTGTATGACAGAGTTTCAAGAAGGACTGCATTTCCAAAGGCAAAAAGTTGGGTTATTCCTTATTAGGTCATTGATATTAACACACTGAAGTTATTTAGGCACTACTTAAGTGTGCATGTGATCAATAGACTGCTTGCAAGGGTTTTTGAGCAATTCCAACTGTCTGCTCATGCAACAACAAACAGGTGCCGGACAGGTAGTGGGAAACCCTGAATGCAAGTGTTTGGATTTTTATGTTTTATCATAAATGTTTAATTCATTGACTTAGAAGTTAAAAGGCAACATTCCTTCCACCTAATCCACGGGCAAGATCTGTTTTATTATATTCATAATTCAGCCTATTATGTTAACTCCTAGAGAAATAGTGGGGCTGTGATTTTGCCCAGTGTGTACATTATGTCTGCTCTGCATACAGATGTAAATCAGAAGTGGCAGCCCACTGAAAGAGTCCAGTAAAGCCAGTGAAGACTCCCAGTGAAGTAGATACTTTATACAGGCCCACCAGAGCTGACCGGCTGGTTGAGTGACTGAAGGAAATTCATTAGGATTTGTCACTCCAACTAACCTGCAAGCCTTATATCACATGAACACACACAAACATATTAATTCAAGCGAACAGCACCAGCATGACTGCCACCTCTTAAGATGACTGTTAATACAATAAATTTATGAAAGAGTTAGATGTGAATGAAAGGTTAGAATTTATGTCTCAAGCGTGTTTGGTTATGATTGCACTCTCTTATGATACAGAAGGCCTCCCACAATCCCCTTCCCATGTTTGGATTTATACTGTACTAGAACTAAACTATTTTCTTATTAACCTAAGGCCCTTTAATACATTAAAATATGTAACATTGTTCATTTTGGATAATAGTTACATATATGAATACTTTTTACAAGTACTGTGTATCAAAAACAATCTGCTACTCATTATAATAAGAAACTTATTACATTATATGGGTTAGGGTTAGGGGTTAGGGGTTAGGGTTAGGGTTTTTGAGGGGAAATTAAATGTCAAGTTTGAAGCTTGGGTTATTATTTATTTGTATTTTTTTTAAGAAATGGACTCCATTGTGGTCTCTGGGATCCCCAAACAAAAAAAAAAGAAAGTACAGTCAGTCACACCAAAACATGAGAGCTGAGCTGGTTCCAGATCAGAGCAGCTTTTACAGGCGCAGACCGCTTGTCTCACAGAGGGGGCAGAGGGAGTTGAGGCAAGAGACAGACTAAGAGCGCAATACATCTGAACGTTCAAACAAATTATAGTTTTGTGCCACCTATGTAAACAGCACTGGGCTCTTGGCCTGATGCAGCCAAGAGATATGGCCCTGCCCACAGAGCCACTGAGTCTAGACTCCAGATGTGCTCACACATACACACACACACGTTTACATCATACCCAGTTGAGGTAAAATCCATTTAAAGAAGTGCCACATATTCTGTTAATGAGGACAGTTTTCAGCTGGGCAGATTGAAGAACATGCTGTGCCTTATATGTGTGAAAACGGGGAGAAAAAAAAAAATGATGAGTGCTGAGCAGTGAAACATGTTATCTTCTGAAATGCGTTCTGGGGAACACTTGCGACTCTACTGGGACACTTGAAGAAAAGGGAAGCAAATTAGAAAAACGTTGATTACTAATTACATATTCATTTCTATAATCGTTTGGAGAGATACTATGATCAAGTCAATTACATATCATAAGAAGATGATGATTCTTAGTTGATGAGCGTGCACAGTGAGTGGCAACAATTTGAACTTTGAAAAGCCATTGAACGTGTGAAGTGACGATAAAAGCTTTCTCGTAAAGCACAACAGCAGCTCTTGTCGTGTCGGTCTTGATGCGTTCTCTCTTTCTCCGGTGCCTACGTGAGCAGCGTCACACTAGCTATTCTTGTAGGTTTGTTAATTGTTTGTCACCCACCAGGTTCCATCTGTCGGAGTCCCTCAGTCCCTGAGCCATGTGTGCCGGCGCTGCATCCCGCTCCCGCGTCACTGACCTGCACCGCTTTCTTCCCTCCCTTACACTCATGCCATCCTACTAACACCATATACTTAAACCTCCTTATTGAAACCTTTGAGGGCCCTTCTCTAATTGAGGGCAAAAACAATTAGAATGTATTTGGTTTTCAGTTGGCAGTCTGGAAAATCTGCCTCCACCTTCTAAGTGTGAAGAATCACATTTGTTGTGATGTTAGCGTCGTGTCCAGCCAAGCTCTACAGGACTATTGTGATGTACATATTTAAATTATTGCAGCATTTACAGTACTTTCACATTTCCTTTAGTGCATTTTTCTTATGTTATATTACTATAACGAGATGGATAGCAGTTGTTGGAGTGTGGGTAACCTTCACCCGGGCGATGTGATAGGACCGTCTGTCTTCGTGCCGTGACAAATTAGAGGTGGTGCTGAGGTGTAGTGGGGTATCAAACAGGCTGAGCTGGGCTAATGTACCACCACTGGAAACAGGTGGCTGGGGGTCCCAAGGAATTCTGGGTCACCTTCACACATGGGGGTCAAGGTTTGTCTTGTTAGCTTCAGAAGTTATTCCTACAACAATATGCCAAAAACATGTTTCAAAAGCAGCTGTGTTTTTTTATTTTCATTATATATATATATATATATATATATATATATATATATATATATATATATATATATATATATATATATATATATATATATATATATATATATATATATAGCAAGGATGCATTCAATTGATTAAAAGAGACAGTTAAGACATAAAGTTTTTTGCAAATGCTGTTCTTTTGAACGTTCATCCAATATTTCATCCATGTATATAATGTAAAATATTCATAATGTAATGTTTAATGAATTTCATGTTGTAAATTACAATGCAATATATTTTCTTTCTCTGTGTATTTTTATATCAATGTGGTACAAGATTATCCTATTTAAATCAATGTGATGACATGTAATTTATAATCAGTAACAGACTACAAGTTGTATATATAAATATGTACCTTTCTATATACTGTATGTACATTTTCAGTTTCTAACTGCACACAGAAAAAAAAAAAAAACATACAATCAGCAGCTTTAAATATAGACTAATGAAAAACAGAACAATCATAAATTCGTAAAAGAATCCTCCATGTTATTATCTTTTCTCCCAAGAGTAAATGCAAACTTTCCCGCTCATCAGAGTCTTAGGACTAGAGCCACTACTGATGGGCTTGAAATCTCTTACCACCGCAGACAAGGAATAGATTTCCTCGTATTGATTTAGAAGCAATATTTCCTCAATCCTAGAAGCTGTGGCTTCCCAAACCACTGGAATATCCAAACTGCATGCTGTTTGTACCAGAGGTGGCAGCAGACATGTTTCTGAATCTGCCTGTCTTTACAGTGCTTTTGGAAGAACACTATTATAATCTATAGCTTGCATAATCATAATTTATTTTGGCTTCATTTACTTTTTCCTAAATAGAAACACATTAGTGTGAATAACAAATCTTAATATGGGACTACTGGCAACTTATAAGAATGGATAACAGAAAAGTGTGTGGTAAATAGTATACTATAAAAAAAACCTAGTGATTACATATTGGTAAGTCATAGGGGTTTGGAACGACATAAGGTTGAGTATATAAGTATTTTAATTCTTGGGTGAACTCTCCCTTTAACAAATAATGGCTATATTCACACATACTTAAGTTGTTTCAAGCCAAGCGCACAGGAAACTTGTGACCCTTCATGTTGTATGTAACAGAAAGCCCTAAGATCACAGTCAATTTGTGACAAATTTTAAACTAGCTGAAATCCTGACCAACAAATTTGATCTAAGTTTTGCTCACTGCATTTTTACTCCCTTTCATCGTACACAGCTATTTTAAAATAAACACGG